>NC_057810.1:394518115-394519000 GCF_018294505.1 Triticum aestivum
TCTCTCTCTCTCTCTTATAATTCTGTTCTGTTTTATCTTTTCTATTTTCTGCAATTTGTTTTTGATTGATTTAAAATATCAAATCATTTTATAAAATCCTGGAAACAGTTATGGGTGCTTTCTGAATTATTTCAGTGACCCCTAACAATTTCCAACATTTATTTGAACATTTAAATTATTTATAGTATTTAAATGCCCAAAGTCAAATACAATATGGTTTAATTCAGTGACCAAATATGTCCTGCAAAAATATAAACCATTTTTGGTAGATGCTTCCACCTCAAACCAGAAATGTTGAACATTTTTAGAGGACATTTTGAGTTCAATGAAAAAGGTTTTATTTTGACCCTAGTGGAATTCATTTGGTGCTAGGGCTTAGTCAATCCCCATCTCAGGTTTAAATGAAATTTAAACATGATGTAACATTCTAATGCATGCACTAGGCATTGTCAGAACTAGGGATGTGACAGATTAGCAGGGGATTTTGTCGTAAAGGAATTACGGAAATGGAAAAGGGACCTCAAAGCTCAGAAGAGACGGTCCCACTTCTATCAGGGCCTTCTTGGGGTCTTGAGCAATGTTAATTTGCATTGATTGCAAACAGGGTGCGGGATTCTCTGACGCAAACAAAGAAATGGTCCCGGAGAAAGGAATCAGTCTCTTCAGTCCGGCGCATGCCTCAAATTCTTTTTTCCTTTGAATTACTCATTTTTTTGAATTTCGCACCAGAAACTTTTCTAGTAGAAGTTCGAATCCGTTCCGTTCGGATATTGATCGGTCTTCGTTTGACATGGTTTACGCGTTACTGGTTCCCGGAAGAGTCAATTTCTCCATTAGCTACACCCTTTATTACCCTACCTTTGGACTCGTATTTTGTTTGTACAC
>NC_057810.1:394519170-394561522 GCF_018294505.1 Triticum aestivum
GCTTTTCGATCCCCAGTTGCTATGGGGAACAAAGGCAGAAATACAATAGAATCCTCCATTTAAGTGGTTCTCGCTTCTCCTTATTCCTGCTCCGAACTCCTCCTCGGGTAGTTCCCAATGTTTGGCACTTTCCATACTTCGTGGGTGCAACATCAACAAATTCGCTCATGATCAAGTTACAACCTAAGATCTATGACTATATTATGTTAACTGTTCGTATTTTGTCCATTCCATCGGTATGCTCCCAGGTACCTGTAATTGTGATCTGTTTGCCAGAACCAAGGGGTCTTTCTGTGGAAACCTTCACGAGCAATCGTCGTTTTTTGATGGTTTTTCCGCTTTTCACGGCTGCTCTTTCCACACCCTCGGATATCTGGTGCCAAACTATCGCCCCTTTCCTTATATATTCGATAGTCGAGTTTGCTATCTTTGTGGCATTGATTGTACAAGTTCGTGAAGAGGGCTGGACGAGTAGAATGAGGGAAAGCAGCTCAATCGAGAAAAAAGAGGAGTAGACAAGAAAACCTAGAACTTCAAAAGTCACTATCAATGAATTCCCGAGCAATTCTAAACCAACATATGCTCCGTATAGACGGAATCTCAGATAAGAACCTAACAGAAGTTTCGCGACTCCTTCATGGAATATAGGTCTTAGTATATAAATAATGTCAGTTCGAACCTGATGAGTCGTTATCATCTGTTGCCCTAACTGAGTCCATTAGCTCTTGTTGCCCTTCTGTGGTGGGGATCCATAGAGAGTTCGTTTTATGAAATATCTGATAAAGTAAAAAAAAGAGAGACAGGTGGTTGCAACAATCACAAACCATAGAAAAAAAATGCATATCCTGTGTGTGCTCTAGTTTCGGGTTCTCCTAGACCACCATCATGAACCAAAAACAACCATACCTAGTGAAGGGGAGCTCTTCGCAGCTGTCAGTGGAAAGATGGAAATTGGTTCTAAAAGAGCCGAGCTAGGGATAAGAGATATGGTTGGTTGGCAGAATGGAAGGAATGCTATTCTAACGGGAACCGGGAAAAGAATGGTTCCCAATACAGGGCCCGAAGAAGAGAGACCAAAGGAAGTAGTGAAAGAAGAAATAAAGTACGCGAATCAAAGTGAAAAATCACATAGCTACTAAGTCAAAACGTCCAATGAGAATGGATATCAAGAGGGACATCAAATCTATTAGCAGCTCTATCAGTTATTTCATTATTAGCATTCCTTAACCAATAGAAAAAGAAAGAGATCACAAGCGTTATTAGTCTCCAGACGCATCTATCTATAAAAAGGAGTAGGGCACCTGATATGAGATACATACTGGAGTCAAGGATTGAGACCACTAGTGAGAAGGCCAATAAATCATTTTTTGTATCGGAAGGGAAAGAAGGACCATCCATTGGCAAGCACTAAAGGTAGGAATCTAGTGGCTGCTGCATCAAGCTCCATCCATGATTTTACACTCTAGAGGAGAGAACTGCTGTGATCCAGCTTTGTAGCGACCTTTCTTATGCGGAAGCAAAACCTGTATTTCTATACGAGTTTCCTTTAGTTGCTTAGGGTGAGCAAGCCCATAATATTCTATTTATATTATGTCTCCCTTTTCTGTTGGAGTTACATAGGAGTGGTCCATAGGGGGGGCTCTAGTTACTGGTTGGGAACCATCGGTCCATAGGCGCGCGAATAGGGGTCCATCCAGTTTATTCTTTTGGGGTTGTGTGTGGGACTATCCTCTTGATGTGGAAAAATAGGCTCTTAGGGCATATGCTGCCTTTACCGGAAAAAGAAAGTCAACGGACTTCATGGACGAGGAGGTGGAGGATGAATGGTATGGCTTGCTCACTTGCTTAAAAACTTATTTTCAAAAATAAGGAGACAGAATATAAATCTCCGAATGGAGAAAAGCATTTTCTAGTATTTGCCCATAAGCTTATTCAAAATAGGAGTGCTACATAAGCATATGCTAAAGGGGGAGGAATCCATTTATTATTTCTTTCTTAGCTTGGTCCCAACTATGTACAGAAATCTATCTATTATTGCCTGCATCGACAGCAAAGTAAACTCTCGCAGATGATAGAAGAACAACTCTTAGGGCAGTTGCAAGGAAACTATGACCTATTTATTGTTCCTTTCTTAGAAAAAAAGATAAAGGATGGCTTATGGTCTATTTTCTTACTTGACTATCCTGCCTGACTTGGCCAATAAAAGATACCTAGCATGACACATCAGCTACGCCATCTGAGCCTGTCCACTTGCTAGTCAGGAAAAATAACCGCTCCGTTCCGTGGGCTTCTTTCGCAGCTCTCTTCACGCTCGCTTTACGAGTGCAACCAAGTTTAATAAACTGTTCATGCTAATTCATAGACTATGCTGGTTTCTATCTAAGAGTCCTGTGAGACGCTTCCTTCTCATACACATCTGAAGCAATGTTTGATCATCCGCATTAGAGAGTTTTGCAGGTCCTTGAGAGAACGTTATCTAGTCAGTTATGACTTGACCATGGTCTGAGGTGAAATTTGTCCTGGTCCATAAAACGAAAGGTGCTGGGCAAGCGCAGAGAAGTCGTCTGAAGGGGAGTTCCATAGGAATGTTCAACTTCGATCAACCTTGGTTTGGTCCCATGCCTAAAAAGACAGAAGGTCAAAAACAAAATAGGGGTGATATAACCCACTGCTCGCCTAAGAATGTATTGACGTAATCCCTACTATGGCTTCCCGAGGGATCCAGCTGCTAAGAGGGTCCGAGCCATAACGGATTGATGTGACCATAGCGGCGACTGGAATCGATCTGAATGAGGCAGTTATGGGACTTATCTTATATAACAATATATATGGAGGAAGGATTCAAAAAATGTGGGGGTCAAGGTGTATAATACGAGCTCCACTTTCAGGCAATGAGCTAGCTTAACCCTGATTGCTTAAGGTTTAATACAGTCATGTTGGATCTGCTACTAAGAAAGGAAGAGAAAGACTGATTGCGACAGCTCAACCGGATGAGACATCTCTTATTTACAGAAATGTGCCAACGTGTGCCTACATTGTTTGATTTACCAGTTCCGGGTATTGGATTTTTTTTGGAATAGAAAGAATGAAACTAGTACCAGCTTATCGCCAACCGTGCTTTCTACCAACTCCGCCAACCCCAGACAGGAATATTGATTGCGATTTAGCCGCACTTGAGCCCGCAACTGCTGCCTCTACTCCGCCTACTTCTTGTGCTGACTTCGCCAGCCTCGCGGGGTACCGATTTCCTCCTGCTTTGTGTGCGTGCCATTGACTCCTTTAATGGGTCGAAACCTACTTAGTTCCCGTTTTTATTTCGTCTATACAAGAAAAGAAGGATTTGTGTTTAGCAAGACAGAGAATTGAATAAGTAAAAAGAAAGTCGTGTGTACCCTTTACCGAAAATCAAATATGACAGATAGGGTACGACATATTGCTTATTCCTGATTGATCTAGTTGACGACAGTTGCCTTGTTGGACCGATTGTGGATTGGAATAGAAGTTTCTTATATACAGATATTCGTGTTTACTGATTTCGCATACTGGGAATTGAACTTGATGTAACCCATTGGAAACTCTCTTTGAGACTCATTATTTGTTATATACGACAGGCTAATTAAGTCCTTCAATTTCAGAAAGGAGTCTTTCCTTACTTCCTTACACAAAACGGTTATGTTGTTATGCTGCTCGTGCAATCAAAACTTAGAATAGAAGAAAAAGAGTTCCCTCAGGACCCATCCTCTTCTCCTTTGCTTGTGTGACTATCATGAGAAGAATTCCATTCCAAGAAGTCAAATAACAAGAAAAAGAAACGAGGTCAAGATCCGTTGTTACCAGTACTGACGAAATGGAGAAAGTGTCCTCCGGGAACGCAATCTACTACATTAGTTGGTGTAGCCAAAGAAGAGGATATCCCCTTTTTTGACCCATTGGTCTTCAGACCAGACCCATACCATAGCTACAAACACTTTTGAGTCGGAGGAGACTGGCTAGATCGCCTTCTTGAGGCTCTCTGGGCTTATCGGATGTCAATCTGTTTAGCCACTGGTCCCCTTCTCCTTAGTCGTTGGCATGGATGCCATTCTTCCCAGTGAACTCGACGATTCCTTCCCTGCGCGTTCTGCTTGACGATGATATGACTGATAATCAGAAGCGAGAGGCTCTGCTCTCGAAACTTGACCTCCTCGATTCGATCGATGGGATAAAAAAAGGTTATGAGCGGCAGAGCACGCACAAGTCTATCAACGTCAACTCAGCCGCGCTTTGGACCGATCCTACGAATAAGAGGCATTAACAAAGCATTTATGAGACACCATACTTTCAATAGGCAAGGGCCAGCCCGAAGATCAACGGGATCTTTCTCCAACCTAAGTTTCTACCCCTGAGGGAACCGGCCATGATGCGTGGGGGTATCGATGCTGATAAACTCGTCTCCGCTCATCTTACCTGGAAATGGAAATAAATTATGGTAGATTACCTACCTCATCTGAGATGAAGGAATTTCCTACTTAAGATTCATATGCCTATTTTGCTGTTGATGTGGAGGAATTGGTACTAGCCTACTCGATATGTTCCTTGCCTGGTTCGCTATAGGAAGTGCTTTCAGCAAATGAGGAGGGGAATATTCATAGGTATGAATCTTCCGTCAATGGTTAAGGTTGAAGTGAAGGCAAACCTTCTTTGAATTTTGATGCCTAATTATTTAGCTCTGGTATTGAGAAAGAAACCATTCATACGGCCAGGTCACGGGAATGCTTCTTCGGCTTACAATTCCGAGTCAACAACTGTAACTCGAGCACTTAGCCTAGCACTTGCTCTTTCCTTCCTTGCAACGGGCTGCCTATGTGCCTACTAATATTTACTTACCTCGATGGTGCGCTAACTTTAGAATGAGGATTTGCCAAATTCGTATTAGGGGGGGCTATGCAGCAATTCGACCACTGTTACTGTACTAGATATCTCAGGCTTATCCTAAAGAAATTATGGCTTCGCTTCTCTTCTTCCTAGTGATGGATATAGTCTCGATGGCTTTGCCCAAGTATGGCATAAAAGTCAAATAGGATATCCTTCAAAAGGGAATTTCATGTGTGAGCACCTTGCCTCTTTTAGGGAAGGCTATTTACCAAGTGAGTCTGCGCAGCATGCTACGAAACATAAGAATCATTTTGAATCCCATTTGCACCCGGATTCAGCTTCTTTCGAACTAGCAAATGCACTTTCAGAGCCAACAACGGATCGGCTTGGCCCATTCCCCATCTGGGGAAGAAAGAGTACCTAGATCTGCATCTACTAAGTATGCCCCGAAATTCATGTTATGATCTGGTCTTTCCCAAAGCTAGGGCTTCTTTTCCCATCCCTATCCTCCGCGTCAACCTGTACCGGACCCAGAGTCAAAACTAAAAAGAGAATGAAGTCTCGAAAACTCTTAATTAATAAATATTCGTGCGCCTACTTTGCTTATCCTTCTCTGCCCCATTATAGATAGTTGGGTAGAGCGAGAGGGATAGCAAGGACTTGAAAAGGGAAGGTTTTTTACGGCTAAGATGTTTCAGTTCACCCCGACATGAAGCTACCACTTCTCTCCTATTGTTTCAAGCTGTTATCTCATTGCCCCCTTTTAGTAGCACCTTTGACCTCTATCGCTCGGAGCACAAATCGTTGTGCTCCTCACTGCTCAAGAGACTTCTTATTTTCTACTTACCCTTCGAGAAATCGGGGCAGCTGAACTCTTTCCCTTTTGGTAGTGGATTCCCTCTTCAACTACTTGCAAACGAAAAAAAGTGCAATGTTTCCGTTTTTTTCTGGATCGCATTCCTCCAGCTTTTGTTCTTTCTGACGAAAATCACTCTTCTTTACTGGGATTCCAGTACGCGACTATTGCTTTCGCTTTCACCACTCGTAATAATAGTGATCTTATATTTGTATTGCAAAATGGAGAGGGAACTACTCGCTAATGGTAGTAAAACCGCCCTGCTCTTCTTGGTTAGTATGGAGACAAGTTATCCGAAAGGTTGAAAGATGCCAATGTGAGCTAGCGTCTCGTTATGCCTAATAGCATTCCAATCTTTTAATAATAATCACTACTTGTATCTCTTTTGCTTCGCTTGGTTGATTAGTTTCACTACTTCAAATAAAACAATGAACCTTTTCATGTGTGGCCAAAGGGACTATGTTCCTAAAGTTCGAATTGATCATTCAATCGATCTAGGAATCATGCATGGCACAAGGTAAAGGATGGAATGAGACATCTGATAAAGAGCCTAGAATGACCTTTCCCGATCTTTTGAAGGGTAAGAATAATAACTATGTTGTATCGATGCACTGCTCTCAGGCGAGATTGAACACGAAAAAGGTGCATCAAGGCGTGAATAAGGAAGAAATCACCTTTGTCGGTTTTCAAATTGAGGACCAACTGTGCTCCGAAAGTGAGAGAAGAGATCTCAAAAGACCGACTCCCACATCAAGAGAAACAGACGAAGCAGCTCAAGCAGAGCTAGAAACGGAAGCCGAAGCAGCATCTTCTTCCTTTTTTCATACAGAGAAAGGTGCCTTCGCTTAGATTTTTTTTCTGTTGATCAGAATTCCTTAGAAGAAATTGGAAGAAAACCGTAGTGAAACGGTTGAACCTTAGCGAAGTATTTTGGGTTCATTACTACCTTCTCCTATTCAGAATCGGAGAATAGGAACAAAGTAGCTCGCCTAAAGAGGAACTAAAATTCTTCTTTACTTCGATCAAGAAACTAGATTCTCAATAGAGTTGCTTACTACGAAAAGAAAGATGCCCCACCTTTAGTGATTAGATGGATCACTAGCCCTTACTCTCAGTCACTGATTCAAGAACGAATACCGAGACAGAAAAACCCTTGCTGGTCTACTGCTTGATGGCTTTACATAGCTAAAGGATCCGTAATGGACAGCAAGAACTCTGAATCAAGAAAAGTACCAAATCGATTGGTAATGTACGCTCCTGCGGGAGTCGAACCCACCGCATAGGTGCCTTGTTCTACCGAGAGATGAACTAAGGAGCGGCAACCCCTACATTAGTTCTTTGTACCGCCCAGAAGGGCACGAGAGAAAAAACAAAAGCAATAAAAGATCAGACGAGACGGAATTGGTAACGTGAACATATTTTCGTCTTCTTGCCTTAGTTTCATATAACTCAACCTCGCTTTCCAAAAAAGAAGTACTGATTGAGATTTCCCTTTTATGATGGCTATCCCGTTTCTATTACTTACTGAATTTCTTGTCTACTGGCTGGAAACTTGAAAGGCTTACCACGGGATCGAAGGTAGAAGAACTTTTAGGATTGCCTAGAGGGGAACTACTCCCCCAATCCCATTTTTTCACGGGAACCCGATGTTATTAGATTCTATTCATTCATTCTGAATCTTTTATCATATCGCTTATTACGGCTATCTTTAGAATTTCATTGACTATATATGTTTCTTTCCGTATGAGCTATTCCCTTTGCTTTCAATCTGTCCTGTGCCACTCCAGCTTTCACTCAAGCCATTCTTTGCATGTCGACCCTCACTCTTCCTCTTGCTTCCTTAGGAAAGAGCATAAAGAAGGCACCGAAAACAGGTGGGAAAGGAAAGGTATACTTTTCACAGCCGACAAGCGGCGCATTTAAGCCCTAAAGAACTAGCTTCCTGGAAAAAACTCACTCGATCACCGGCTTTCAGGGGATTCCCCCACTTAAGAATAAAGGGGCATAGACTACGAAAGGGCTATGTTCACTTGATGAACGATAAAAGGTATTCTATTACATAACGAGAGCATACGAGCGGAATACGATACTATCGAGCTTTCCGAAAGTGTGAGCTGAAATTCAAGGGTAATCGCACCCTTGACTCTATCACAAGCTATTGGAATTGGCTGGAACTTTCTATACCAAAAAGGGATATATATATATATATATATAGGGGTTTGTTTTATTGATGCAATAGAGATCTTTCATAGATGGATCCCGATATGATCTTATTGATACGAGAATTAGAATCAAATAAAAGTGTTTTCTGATGCATGCACTCTTTTCTTTAGGTTAATCAGCCCTTACTTGCATTGATTTAAAGGTCCTATTTCCCATTCCTTGCGGACTTGGTAATCTAACAACCCTTCGGGGGAGAGGATTATAGGACACCATAGCTTATCTGCCTTGATTTCCGAAACCAGAACTACTTCGGCCTTCCCTCAACTGATTGACCTAGCCGAGATATAACTTATGATGTGTATAGATTGACAAATTGCTGGGTCTACCCTCAGGGCACCCTATAACTTATGCTGGGTTCCAGGGAAGAAAAGAAAGGGAAAGCGGTCTTCTTCAAGCCGAAGGGGAGCCCGGATAATTGAATGAAGGTTGGGACAGAACTCCAAAATAACAGATCCTTTCCTACTAGTTTGTTGTTCCGGTTGGGAAAGCAACAAATGGGATAATCATTTCCAGTCAATTTCTCCTAGTTTTCTTTCTGGAATTCCAGTCAGAAAAACAATGAAATGGCATTTGGATCAGAAAATCAGGAGAAGAAAAGCAACCGAACCATAGATCCTGCTTTGGCCAACCCTCAATTACCAAGTTCTTACTATCTAACCTAGCTTTTTTCCATCTATCTAACCTTTGTCTATGAAACCTCGAATGCCTCTATACAGTGACGAAAATAGGGTTGTACCTGTAATAACATCTCTTGATACCAGTATTCTAGCTTATGGTTCATGTGGCATTCCTTGCTACTTCCTATAGCTCTTCTTTTGCAGATACATTAGCAACTTTGGCCTCTATGATTTTGATTACCGAGGGACTCTGATACCAGTCTTGGTGCAATCGTCAGGGTCACCCACCTACAGTTTTCGCCATAGAAACTTTACAAGATGAGGATGGTTATGATCCTAAAAGGTATGATGACATATAGAAATTCCAAAATAGGTAAAGTCACCACCATAAGCTGAGGTGAAAGATCGAGTTGTACTTTTCAAAACTCTGCCCTGTTTATTATCTGTGGTGATAAGTTTTACATAAGATCATTTAACGGGATGCACCTTATCAGGATGCAGATCTAGATCACAAGTAAGCCGTGATGCGTGAGACGGCTCTATCTATTTTCACAAGTACAGATGGCCATCAAAGATTAGCAAAGCTATAACAAAAATAGGTTCACGTAAGAAAGTGCTTATTAGTTTGCGTAGGAATGCCCGTTTTAGTTTACGGAAGAGTGCACGTAGAACAACAAAAGGGGTTATTCATGTGAAAGCCAGTTTCAACAATACCGAAATCATAACATTAACATTTTTATATTCGAATTTGAGATATATATACCGGACCTGAGTAGTAAGTGTTGACTCATGCGAGTCACTCCTTCTTCGCTTTGACTTCTTGGCTGGCTTGATGCTTAGTCTGGCCAATGGGATGACCCCCCTTTTCTCTACTTTGTTTAGCTTTGCGAATGAGAAAGGTTCTTTCAGGCGACTTCGAACCCCATATTCATACCACTTTCCCACCTATCTATTATTTTTTTAAAGAAAACCGTAGGAATCTCTCCGAGGGTAGTAGGTCGGGGGAGCACCTTCCCTTTGCCTTATGGGACCCTCGATCATACTCTTTTCTGATAGCCAGAAAGGAATGACCTAACTTACCACTGAGTAGGCACCCTTTTCTTTTCCTTCTAAACTAGCTGCTCTCGCTCTACCAGTTCATACTGAACTTTCACTTTCATTTATTTCATTTATAGGCGGGCTTGATTTTTTGATTTGCATTATCCGTTGGATCAAAATCCATATCATTATCCTGATATTTACTAAGTCCAATTTGAGAATACTTTTTTCTTTTTTAGTCCCTTTAATTGACATAGATACAAGTACTCTACTAGGATGATGCACAATAAATAGTCAGGATAGCTCAGTTGGTAGAGCAGAGGATTGAAAATCCTCATGTCACCAGTTCAAATCTGGTTCCTGGCACAGAACGAACAATGAATGCCTTTTCGGGAAAGAAAAGGGCCACATATTTTTTATAGGGAAAAGCTTTTTTTAAGGGGAAGAATCATCAACAAAAAAATCCAAGAAAGAACAGCGAAGGAAAAACGTGAAAAAACAAGTGTTTTCCCGGAACGAAATAGCGGAAATTCCATACGTTGATCACCAATGTTGCATGTCTTTCCTTAAGCTGGAGTACTTTGAGTTAGAAGGCCTACTTTATTCGTCCTTTTAAAGCCTACTTATTCGTCTAGCTATTTCCAATTCTAATAAATAACCCGATCATATCATATCTTGGGAAACCCTAAGACTACCCAAGGTTGTACCCTACAGTGTTACCTATAGTCTATACTTGTGTATATGTTGCCTTCTGGGGTGGCAAGCTAGAACCAATTAGTCTAGGTATCAATTCCAATTTAAGTCAATGATCCTCATTTTCTCCAACATTAAGAAGATTATTGGTAAGGTGACCAACCATCACGCAGGATTCCGGGTCGGAGTAGCACCTCTTGCCTGATATATACAGGTCATTACTGGCGATTCATTTGTGCCCTATGGTGTTCAATTGCCCGTTTGTTCCCTCCCCCTCGGGACGGGTCATTCTACTTTTCCCGCTCAGGCGCTCCAAAATGCTCTGACTAGACTGCCGACACCCATGATTTGTCCATCATTCAAAATGGCATTTCGTAAGGGCTCATAAGGTAGGAGGAATCACAGATCCTCCATGCACTTTCGCCTAGAGTTAGTTTTATTTTTCACTACTGTCTGAGTGGTGGCTAAACCCTGAAACTTTTCCTTGAAATGAAATAAAGATCTAACTTTATTCCAGTAGTGGTTTCCGCAAATGTAGATAATCTTGTTGATTAACACCCACTTTCCATACCCTGCAATTCAGAGGCCATCACCTCTGGTCTTTTAGTAACATATCAGTAAACAAGGCTCTCCTCGTGTAGCTTTTTGTTCTCGAGGAAGAAAATCTCATTGATTACTTAGAATGCCGGATGAAGCAAGTTACAGCATTGGTTCTTTCGTGATTCACATATATTGGAAATCTCTTTCTTTAGGAAATGGGATGGCATTAAATTCTAACTTAGGGATTCTCTTCTTCCTGAACATTCATGAAAAGAAGGACTCTGGCTTAATTGCTAAAGTTTAGTACTGGGCCGAGCGTACTTACCTACTTAGATAAGAGGGATACTTATAGATCTCTATGAGCGTAAGGCAAAGTGGGCAAGACTGCTTCCACAACTACATTTTCGCTTAAGCAGGACCTGTGAGACCTCTAAGCAACCGTCTACTACTAGTTATAGATGCTATTTCTAATTGAATAGAATGGATGCTTCACAGCGGTTCTGGGACAGGTAGGGCAGCCAAGTGAACATAGGCAGCTGTTCCTATAGAACACAAGTCTTTCTCGAAAGCACGACCTTTCGATTGACTACGTCTGGTCTCAATCCTTTTTATTCCAAAAATGGGTCCTCGATCAAAATGATCTAGTGTCTATGTCCATGCCTGAGGTTGGTAAACCCTATATCTATTGCGGGGTGGTTTGAGGAAGGGACAGCTTGTAACCCACGACTTACTACTAGGAAGATTCTGGTGGAGAGCTTTTCACATATAGATAGGTCACGATGAGGAAGCTCCGTAGTCAACTAATAGATAGAAAATCCACCTTGTGAACCGTGTTTGTCTTAATGTACTGTCTGAGAAGGAATATACCTATGCCAATCCCTCTAGTGGCTATACTGATTGACATAGGTAGCTATCGTAGTCAAAGCTCACAGGGCCAAATGCTCTATTGGAGTGGGCACGAACACACACAATCAAGGTTCGAAGAACTTCTACTTCACGCCTTGAGGATTCTATGACGCTCACTCAATGGTGTTGTGGCGATTGCAAGCAATCAATAAATGAGGAAGCCAAATTATGGATCCAGGAAGGCTGCATCAGAAGGAAGAGTAGGTGTTGCTATGCCATTGGCTGGGACTAAGACAGAGAGAGGGGAGCATAGCCCCTATGATCCCGGTAAAGAGTTCCAACTAAGCTCTTCTCAGGTTCTTTCTTTCTCTTCCATTCTTATATTTATATATTAAAGTGTAGTTTTCTTACTGAAATATAATAATATTAATCTAATATGCCCATTGGTGTTCCAAAAGTACCTTACCGGATTCCCGGAGATGAAGAAGCGACTTGGGTTGACTTATACAATGTTATGTATCGAGAAAGGACACTTTTTTAGTTCACTGCCCTATACATAGAAAGAAGTGCTTTTTCACCGGTATCAACATTCTATCTGGAATCAGTAGCGATAATTGTTGTATTGTGAGCCAGTCCCGTAAGACACTACGCACCTCCAAATTCTATATGATTTTTCCAATCATTTCATTTATACGACCTGCAAATAAGATAAGATCTTGGCTCGCCCTACAAAAAACAACTATATGCCCTATAAACTTGCTTGCTTCTTCGAATTTCGAAATAACATATAGAAAGTGTTTCTGTGATGAGACCATTCTCGATCGATAAATGCGATAGGAGCCTATGTGTTTCACGGGCAGCCGGCCAATAGGGGAAGGTTGTGAATCCGGCGAACCGACCGCTTTAAGAACGTGATTTTCTTCTCTCACTCAGTTATCAATTGACAAAGATGACCCATTCTTTTTCGCCCTAAAAACGACAATGGTATGGTACTTTTTCTTCAAATCGAGATTGTGTGGGTGTCCGCTCATGTTCACGTTACATGCTAAATCAGGCTTTCCTTGGAAAAACCAAGGGCAACCCCTATCTCAGTCTCCTTTCCTTTCTCTTTTCGGGAGCAGAGCTGAAAAAGATGGAGTTACCTGGAGATGGAAAATTTCGATTTAACAATAAAAACTGTACAAAGCGTCTGTCACGTCCATTCTTTTATTAGAGATTTTTTCCATCCTACGATGGATCCGCAGCTTGTGAACCAGCTTTTGGAGGGGGTGGAGACACCTACCTTGAAAGACAGGGACCTCCTGTTCCAAATATATGGAATAGATCCCGAAAATAGAGACGCTTTGTTTTCAGAAATCACAAAAATGATAGAATCATACATGTAGTAGGCTAAATTGGTTTTGCCAGCGTCATACAATGTGACCGAGTTTTGTGACCAGTTTCTGGGCCCGGATTCTCCCAGGAGTCTAAGGGAGACTTTCATAGATTTACATTTCAAGGGGCATGAAAGCTTCACTTGGAACAGAGGCGTGGTTCATCTTTCTAATGAAACATGGAAGCCCGAAGACTTCCAGCCGGGTAGCCCAGTAAGTGCTCTGAATCCGCTTTTTTTGGAAACCCCATTGGATCAATTTGCCATTATCCCAATAATTGATCTTCATGTGGCCAACTTATATTTATCATTTACAAATGAAGACTTGTATATGCTGCTCACTGTCGTTTTGGTCGTTTTTCTTTTTTTTGTTGTTACGAAAAAAGGGAGGTGGAAAGTTAGTGCCAAATGCATGGCAATCCTTGGTCGAGCTTCTTTATGATTTCGTGTTGAACCTGGTAAACAAACAAATAGGTGGTCTTTCTAGAAATGTGAAACAGAAGTTTTTCCCTCGCATCTCGGTCACTTTTACTTTTTCGTTATTTCGTAATCCCCAGGGTATGATACCCTTTAGCTTCACAGTGACAAGTCATTTTCTCATTACTTTGGCTCTTTCATTTTCCATTTTTATAGGCATTACTATCATTGGATTTCAAAGACATGGGCTTCATTTTTTTAGCTTCTTATTACCTGCAGGAGTCCCACTGCCGTTAGCACCTTTCTTAGTACTCCTTGAGCTAATCTCTTATTGTTTTCGTGCATTAAGCTTAGGAATACGTTTATTTGCTAATATGGTGTCCGATCATAGTTTAGTAAAGATTTTAAGTGGGTTTGCTTGGACTATGCTTTTTTGAATAATATTTTCTATTTCATAGGAGATCTTGGTCCCTTATTTATAGTTCTAGCATTAACCGGTCTGGAATTAGGTGTAGCTATATCACAAGCTCATGTTTCTACGATCTCAATTTGTATTTACTTGAATGATGCTACAAATCTCCATCAAAATGAGTCATTTCATAATTGAATAAAAACGAGGAGCCAAAGATTCTAAGGGGCTACAGCTGCGCTTTTGCAGCACTGAACATGGTTCCGGGTACTCAAGATATTGCATTTGTGTTTGGAGAGGTGTAGATTGTAGATTCCAGCTGAGAAGACCAGGAAAAGATAAGGATAAAGAATGTCATATATCTCAAGAGCTAGATCACTTCCCAATGAACAAGTAAGAATTGCCTCAACAAAAATGGATGGAATTGGACCGAAAAAAGCCATTCAGCTTCGTTATCGATTAGGTATCAGTGGGAACATCAAGATGAATGAGTTAACTAAGTATCAGATCGACCAAATTGAACAAATGATAGCTCAAGATCATGTTGTTCATTGGGAATTGAAGAGGGGAGAACGAGCAGACATCGAATGATTAATTTCTATTTCTCGTTGTCGTGGAATTCGTCATTAAGATGGATCGCCCTTACGCGGTCAACGAACTCATACTAATGCAAGGACTGCTCGCAAGCAAATTCGGAAATGAAAGAAGGCTACCGAAAGAACAAGCAACAGATTTCGTGCTCATCCCTTGCTAAAGTGCATACGTTTTCTTGCTCCTTGGTACTTGTCTGATCAATCACACTGTTCATTAGTTCACTTGATTTTTCGTTCGATGTCTTGAATCGCTTACTAATCACATATATGTATAGTAGGCCCCCTTCGCCACTCCATGTCTGGCCCATCTTGGTCTCGCTCACTTCGCCCGCCTATCGTATCGGCTCGGCTTCGTCCGTCAAGCGACAGCTTCTGCCTCTGACGGCTTCACTATCGCTCATGACTGGTAGTAGTTGTCTCTATGTAGTAGTCGGCCTTTGTTAAGCTTCGCCAGAAGCGACTAGTCACTTCCCGAATGCCTCTTTCTTGTATTAATTAATGTGTATGGTCTAGTCTTTCCAATGCCTCCTTCCTTGCCTCGAACGCACGCTAGATGGAGAGTAAGCAAGCTACCTTGGTTGCATTGCATTCGTTAAATGGTAGCTTCCGCGCCCTTCCTGCCTGCTTCAATTGATGTGAATGATTGTGTCTTCGACATCAATTTCAGTCTGATTAGATATGTCATTGAAACAAATCTGTTTTGTCTTTGTTTTCTTTTCAGATGATGAGGCTGAGCTAGCCGATCCTAACATAATTTTGGAGGAGCCGGACGACGAAGCCTCAAAATCAGATAAAGATGTCTCCGACGCGACCGAACTTCCACTAGATTTGTATAGGGGTCAGGAGGGAAAAGATATGCTGATTTCTATCAGTCCCAAGCGGATACTCCCGAGCTTCCATGGTCCGCTTACCGAGGAAGAGATGCGGGAGGACCCAGGGCCAGAGCAAGTTCGGTTGGGGTATAGAGCCGTAAGAGCGGTGGGGGTGACAGAGGATGTGCTCGTACGGTTCATAGTTGGGTATGATATTCTCGTGGAATGTTGGGAATGTCCTCTATATTCAAAATATGCCTTTCTAGGATCATTACGATCTGCAGCTCAAATGGTCCCTTATGAAGTCTCTATTGGTCTTATTCTTATTGTGCGCCTTGTGAGCACGTTTGGATCCGCGAAGGCAATCGCTCGGATCTTCCCCTAACCCAACCCGGGAACGGACTGGAGGGAACCGCAGCATGAAGAATGTCCGCATCTCGTCGCAAGGCTCGTTTTGAGTTTTGGGTCATAGGGCAGGCAGTGCAGTTCGGGGCACAAGGGTCCTGGTACTACCCAGGTGCGAAGAACCCCGGAGGCGACTGCAATGAACAAAAATGTCACTCACCGTCCTAAACGACGAGCAAACACTCGAACATGAGAGCAAGGGATCACCCAATGAATGGACGAGCTCCAAGGAGGGAGCAGAGAGGGAGGCAAGAACCATGCTTTCAGAGAAGTGGCGGTCCGAATCCACTCTGACAAAATAAAATAACAGACTAAGTCGTGCCGTAAGGGGGGCATTCTCCACACGGGACGGGGCCAAGGCCTTCATGTATGGGTGAAAGATCGGCCATAGGAGTACTCCGGGATATACACCAGGGCAACTAATGTCGAGCATACGATGATGCCGCCCGTTTTCATTTCGTGAAAGTCCCCGGCAAAGGAAAGGGCTGTAGGTGATGGCGCGTTCTGCTTCTTAGGGCGATGAAATCGTTCCTATGGGATCGTGCATGGCAGCTGGTATAGATGATGATGAAAGGCGGGCCGCTTGAACTAGGACCTATTCTCATAATAGGCAGCAAGCAAAGCTAAATAGGAAAGGGGGCGACTGATGACTGCCTTTTTCGTCAGAAATCAAAAAGGGTGGAATGTGGAGCTAATATGGCTGGCTACAAGTATAGCCAAAGAAAGATGAGACAAGACGGACTATCAGAGGACGCAGCGGGACTACCAGGGGAAAGCCCGCACCCGCTAGCTAACATAGATATCTATTCTCGGTGTGCATATTCTAGATTTAGAATCTCTTTTCGACCAGGCCAGGCCGAATCAGGCCACCACTTGGGATGGGAATGGCTCAGCCCACATGCATCATTTGATGAAAGCACTCCAGTCTAGTCGCCTCCGATCAGTGGCTTGTCAACCACCGGACCATAGCTCCTCACCAAATGCCCCTGCATTGGGGCAACACAGCACATGACTAGTTCGCTCAAGGACCACACCCTCTCGAGAGCAGGATGTCGGCCGAGATGGAGCGCCAACCTAGACTTTCCTTGGGCTTGCCTTGCTCCAACATCTAAATAAAGGGCGGGCGCCGAAAAGGAAGCAGTGACGCCTTTTCGACGAAAGCTTAGCTTGGTAGGCGCAGCTTACTCACCCTACTCCCTTAGACAATGCAATGCTCTGAACACGAAAGTTTGCAGTTCATCCCTCTTCTCCCATGCAGAGTCGCAGGCAGCGCCTCGGATAAAAGCACGGATGAGCCGCATGCAGGGAAACTTGCACGTGTGGTTCCGGCCGAGGACGCCGGTATACTGTACTAATATGTGTAGGTCCCTGTAATTCGAGTGAGATTGTCATGGCGCAAAAGCAGATATGGTCTGGTATTCCCTTGTTCCCCATATTGGTTATGTTCCTTATTCCTCATCTAGCAGAAACTAATCGAGCTCCGTCTGATCTCCCAGAAGCGGAAGCTGAATTAGTTTTAGGCTATAATGTAGAATATGCGCGGGATGCGATCCTTAATAGTTCACTATTGGCGGAAGCCAATGTCTCGGGGACTCATTCTGACTTAAACAAGGGGTGGGTCTTTACCAACTTCCAAATCCAAGATTTAGGAAAAAAAGAGGGGCAGGGCACTCTTCATTCTTCATTCGAAACTCATGAACATCGGGTTGGAGGTTTTTGCCTTGTTATCAAAAAGGGGAGTTGGGTAAAGCAAACTCCCTCCTTGGACGAGCATGGGGCTTAGTCAAGTAGAACCGGGTTGCGCTGCTTGATGCTCCGATCGAAAACAAATCAGTGGGGCCATGCCGGTACGACAGAATATGCGTTAGAAAGGTCAATCCCTCCCCACCTTTTTGATTTTTTTAATGAAAAACCGGGCCGAACCTCTAAAAAGCAGCCCACCCGCTTCCATAGAACAATATCGCGGCAACATAGACCTAAGTGGATTTATCGGATCCTGGGGAACCATCACAAGTACGGTCGGCCTATAGAACGAGAATGTCGTGTCGTCCAGCGGAGCTTAGAAGAAGGTGACTCGGAGCCTAAGGAAGGTGACTCGCGCAGACAGCTGACTCCTTTTCAATAGAAAAGAATAGCCAAACCTACCCAGCTGGCTGGTCAATCTCAGTGATCTTATCGGCCGGCAAAGCGTAGACGGACGACCACGGTCCCGACCTTACCAGCACCGTAGGTTTACTAATCAATGAAGCCCCTCAACCTACTATCTTTTCTTACAAACTCAACCAAGCCTAACCAAACCCCATGCTCACGACATGTTCTTGATATTGATTGAGTTGGAGGGAGTCAGAGACTACCACGGAATCCTTCCATAGTCACGCCGGTGACCTTCGTCACCAAAGCGTCACGACAGTTTCCAAGACCCCTCATATAATCTCCAGTGGGGATCAGTTGGAGCACATAGGAATGCCGACCACTGCATAAGCCACGTCTGACTGAGGCGAGCAGCAAGCGGGGGAGAGTATTTTTAAGTACAAGAACGCTGGGGTGGGACGCTAGTACTTAAACAAGGGTTGCTTCTTAGCGCTAATCTTGCGTTTTTCAGCAGTTAGTTGTAGCGCGCCTTCCCTCCTTCTCTCATTTCGGAAATATTTGGCAGTATTTTCTTATGATGACCTGGTCGAGAGAGTACGAAACATCGGTGTAAAAGATTGAGTGGGATGGTTATAGTAAGGGGCGAACCAAGTGCTTGCGCAAAAAAGCGAATCAATCAGAATGGAGACAAGGAAAGGAATCGAGGCCCGGCCCGGTAGCGATGCCTCTCACGCGGATGGGAGTTACTTTTCTTTATCACCGTAAGCGTTATGAAATGGACCCGCATTCCCCTTTGCTTTTCTTTTGCAACTAAGCTTAAAAGAAACATAGTAGTCTTTCAAGCCATTAGAAAACTCATTAAGTGCTTTGTTGAGTGAATGCCTGTTGAGAAGCTTAGGTCTTACATTTCCAGCTAATTAGAATACAACCATGAAGGTGGGGTTTGAATGCCATACAACTATTTATTCTGGTAAGTAGGATTGGAATGTAGTCCCTTTTTATTGGATCCGCTGCTCCGTTAAGTGAAATTCAAAGTAGGTGTGGGTCTAGGTACAGGAAGTCATAAATCAAGTATCAAGTATTGTTATAAATGCCGTATATAGTAGTTGCCAAACTCACAAGCATCACACACTTCGATCTACTTTATTGAATAACTTAGCTAGATAGAACCGACTCAAGCTTTTAAATGAAAGAAGCAATAATGGCATAATTTCTGTCTCAAGACCTCTTGCAGCTACAGCCAATGCAGCACCTCCTTGATCAACATACAACACATCCCATTACGCCTTGCTCCTGTCGCAGTATAAAGAGAGACTAGAACCTACCGGGGAGCCCTCGGCAGAGTCCCTATCGTTGTTGCAACAATTACACACAGAGTTCCGGAATTTCACATTTGTGAGAAGAAAGGGTATGTGTGTTTGAAAGGAGTGGTGCAAGAACGTATTCTGAGCCTCAGTCAACACAACTTGTTTCGCCTTTTCCGAACAGCATTCTTATCAGGACCCTCCTTTATATAAACCACTCGTAGATATATACCTCCCTGTGGCCTCAGATGAATACATCGATAGATAAGAAGGGAAATGCATCATCTAGAAAGGCTTACTGAGGTTTAGGGACGTTTGTGTGATGGATCGTACACTTATTCACGACGACTTGGCTATTTAATAAAGGACGGAGTCAACGTGAGCCTTAGGGTCCAAAAATATTCCATTGGTGTCAGCTATTAGCGATTATTCAAAGTCGTAATGGTATAAATTATTGGTCAATTCCACTGATTCTTCTTTCCCGTTCCTTCACTGGCTATAGCGCCTTACCTCTTCTGTGATTTGTCCTGAGATGAGAAGTATCAAAAGTGCCGGGGTTTGGGTTTATGTCATGCTAGACTCACGTTTCTCGTTCTTACGCCGGGTCCGCGACCTTACAAGGATACACAAGCTGGTGAAGGTTTCGGAGAGGCAGCAAGCTGTTCGGATTCAAGTTAGCTTTGAGCAGCCCTCGGGCGAGGAAATGCTTTGGTTGTGCCAGGAGATAGTCGGCTCAGGGGCTTTTGGGCGGAGCCAAAGTGGTCCACATACGTACCATTTCCATCATCACAAGATCCACTTTTTCTGTGTGCATAGAGATAAAGCATGCTCTTATATTTAGATAAGAGAGAGATTTTTCTCAGCGCTTCCCCTTATCGGCTTGATCTTCTTCTGCCCCTCGGTAGAGTGAGTCTACTTAGCGAACTGGCAGGATGCGGAGATCGATTGATCAATATGCATATCGAGCATCTATAGTTATTCTCTCTTCCCAAAAGATATCTCAAGTCGCTTCCAATGTTTTGATGAGTAAGGGATGGTATTTTCAACAAGATAACTATGGACGACCATCTTCCAATTTCCAATCTATATCTTTCATTGGGTAAGTAAGGGGAATAAGCAAGAACGGTGGAAAGCTTAAGAAAGTGCTAGTTCCTTTGCTGCGAATGGGTGGAATTGGTATCCCCAAAAGGTTGTTCTCTTAAAACCTCTGGCAAGGGGGTGTGGAAGAGTTCAAGTCTATCCCTTTGGTTAAGCTACTGTTGTTATACATCTCTACTATTATGGGCCACCACTTACTTAAAGGAAGTCGAGTACACATCTCCTTCAACCTAAAGGGCGAGGACCTGCAACGACATAATGTTTGAAAGAAAAGTAACCAGCATAGGAGAGTGATTAGAAAGCATATAACTCGAGGGAAGGTTTGCTAATCAAATTAGAATGAAGATTTTGCTCTATATGATAAACGTTGGTTGACTTTGATATGAAGTGTTGATTGTGTTTTCCATTCATTCAGACCCTGATAGTGCTTCTCTTGTGACTGAAGGAAGGTTCATTCTGTGCAAGATATATGCTAGTTTACAAGCATGAGACCCTCCTTTCGGGCCGGTAGACAGAGGCCTCAGTTCCAACAAAATGGGGAGCAAAAAGAGGTCGTGTCATACCATACAGATGAAATGAATGAAAGATATTCTTGTTGTTTCTGTGCCTATTAGTACTTCGCTCTGACCACATCAAGAGGAGTAGTTTGTTTTTCTTTTGTAAAGCGAGCCCAAGGAAATATATAGGAGAACATAGCTTGTTTTGTAGTAAGTAAATTCAAAGGCTCAAATCGTCTATATCAATGCAAGTATAGCTGGATGGAGTGACTCGTGCTTTCAAACCATAAACTAATGCCGCCTCTCGGGAGTGCGTGTTACTATTCCATTCTCTAGAGCGCAATCCAACGGAAAAAAAGTATGTTTCCAACCTACACCTTTAGTTGTTCCAGCTCGTGAGGAAGACGACTATGGAATTCAGATTTCCTTTCTTTCGAAGCAAGCCAGTCCTTAATTAATGATAGGGAAGGAAGGAATTGCTCTTAGGCTTGTGAGTCTTTTTATCATATGGATGGGTCGTACAACCCTTACATGGTCTCTTGGCATGAAATTGGGTACTTTTCGTCTATGGCGAGATGGAAGTTATCTGCAAAGAATGCCAACTTAGGACCGTCAAAGTGGAAATCGTATCAACTCACCGAAACCGCTCTTTGGAATGGAATGCATAGTATTGTGCATTGGAATGGAAAAGTCGAATAATCAAGACATGGATCTAGTATCAACATGACCCAACTTCCATTCTCATGACCCAACTTATTCAATCACTTCCATTATCTTTCTATTGCTACAAATCGACAACAAAAAACATCCCTCTGAATTCCTGTTTGATAGGAAAAAATAGCTCTTCAACCAGAAATAGCAAGCAACACGTTTTTCTTCTCTCTTCCGGGCACACACCCTATCGGGTGACGCCACTGACAAACACCCTAAAGGGGAACACAACACTTCCTATAACAGAAAAAAGCAATATCTAAAATCTTTAAGCAACTAAAAAAGACGTATACTAAAAGATATGTGTTGAAAAGGGGTGGTCAATAACAAGATGAACCCAATGCCCAATCTTCCCAATAGTATTCCTTAACTCTTGAATTGATACACTTGTTCATGGCATCTATTCTCTATCTTCACTTTTCACCTTCTCATCCTTAACCTCAATGATCTGTTCCTCCTAGACATCCTTCTGCGTACAAAAACAGAAGAAGAAGCACGGGCATAAATCAATAGAATAGTTTAGTCTCAGAAGTCTTTTTTGATTGGTATATCAATCATGGTTTATAGGGAAATAGTTAGAATAGGAAAGCTCTGTTGGTTACTAAAGTTTGGGTTTTTGTTTACGGCAATAGTAGGTTTCTTGCTTGTCATATTTAGAATATAAGCATCAGTTACATTTGACGTCCAGCCTTTTTATAGAAGAGAAAGGAAGGTTAAGGGTAAGGGCGCAGCATAATATATAAGATAAACTTGCTCTTTGAGGGGAAATTTTTCCAACTAGACCGATAAATGAGAAAAAGTACCAGTCGTACCAAGAACCAAAGGCGCTAGCTTTCACTGATATATATACCATATCTTTTAGCTGAAAAATCTATGGATAAGAACCGGCTCTAGGAGGAGGGGTGGCGTGACAGAGCAATGAAAAGCTGGGATCTTTCCTTATCTTCGGTCGTGACGCCTTTTCCTTTTGTATGAGAAAGCGCTACAAAACATGCTTCTCGTGGGTTATCTTCTACTCAATCAAGCTCTCTCCTATTCTTCATCCACCAACTAGTAGGAACGTAGGAGCACAAGAGGGTCATCATCTTCTGAAACGATTGGCTTTTGATCTGCTTTCCAAGAGGTGGTTTCTGACATGACCAGAAAGAGTGGAATTCTTGTTAGGATTGGCATGTCAAGTTGCTTTCTCGGACCCTAACATAAACCACCTTATCCTCACTCAGATTGTTCTTTTGGACTGAGCAGAAGCACGACCTCTATCTGACGTTTTGTCTATCCCTTCTAATCTCTCAATGGCATTTCCATCTCTTGATTCAATCAATCAAGTAAGTCCGGATGACACTTGTATTTGTTTAGTGTTTCCCCGGCTATTCAGCCATTACTTGCATCTCAGGTTCTTTGTACCCTTTTTTAGTGCCATGCACACTGAGGTTTCTGGCATGACCGAATCTTTTGAGAATATCGCTTATTACGTTAATTTCTTCATCTTGATGTACTCAATCCATTCAATTTCCATAATTCTAATGCTATAATCCCTATATTAAGATGAAGTAAGAAAGCATCAGTCCTCTTACTTTTTGTCTTCTATGAAAGAATGTAGCTCGCTCTTTCAACCCGGGGCCCCCTCTGGGGAACTGTTTGAGTTTTAGCATCGACCCCATTTCCTTTTGATATTATTACGCTTGACTCGCTGCAAAACATTTCGCTTTCTGCGCCACACTCGTACGTGGTTTACACTCCTAGCCTTTCATCTGACTTTGCCATTGGGCAATTGTTTGTTTTCAACTGGATTGGATTCCGAACCAAGAAAGATAGGCAACTTTCACTTGAAAGAAAGGAGCTTCAGAACTCTTGTATTCCACCGAATAAGAATAAGAATAAGAATAAGAGCAAGAAGGGGCTATCTTTGTGAAGGGACCGGCACCAGAAAGTAGATCATATGGCCTTTCTTTCGCCAAAATCAAGTAAAGCCCCGGCCCAAGAAATGCAGCAAAGCAAGTCGTCTTTGGTTTGGAGCGAAATTCCCAGATGTATAGGCTTGATCGAGTGCCTTACCTGAAATCGATGATATAAAGTGGGCTCTTTAGCTTGCTCCGACAGAGGTCTCCTTCTCCCTTAGCAGCGAGACCAGACCCTACCTCTTTTCAATCAATCTTTCACACCGTATGCCTTTTCTACGCCTAAAACAAGTTCATGTCTCTCCTCTCTGAAGTCGGACCTTATTGAAAAGTAGTACGCTTTATTTCGTGGTGTTCAGTATCCCATGCTTTGTAGTTCACGCATGGCTTTCTCTAACGAAGCTAATGCCGAATTAAAGACCTTAAACGGAAAGACACAGGAGGTGGCGAAAAACGAAAAAAGAGACAGAGCTTAAAAACTTCTCTGAACCCGATAGCCAGCGGAGCCCTTATTCATGGGTTAGGGACTAGCATTGAACAAAGTTGGTGACAGCCGAAGAAAAAGTGAAAGGGCAAGTAAACAATCTAAACATGCGGGTAAGCAGCAAAAAAGAATAAAAGTAACGTGCCCTACCTGTTAGTAAAGTAAGGCCTTCCAGAGCCTATCTAACACAGACATACACGCGGATGAGGACACAGAAATAAATGGACGTCGATCCGGTACTGAAATTGCATAGCAAAAAATGCAATATGTTCATACTTGATGAAACACACATCATCCAATTCATGATTTAAGAACAAGAGAATGAGATATTTACTTTTTTTACATCTGTAACTACATTCTCACATTTCTTTTTTGATCTCATGACTTTTTATGCGATCGAAAAACAAATGAGATCAGAAAGATAGGCGGACGACTTGACCATAAGGTCGGATGTTTCCGTGAGCAGTAAGCAGCGGATCTCCCCTTTTTGGGGGAAAGATGGTGGCCCTTTTGGCATGTTAATTCTTTCGACGCGGAGGCCTTCTTCGTTTGGTAGATCCGATCGAGGTGGTTTTCGTTCACCAGCGCGTAGGTAGTCTAAGTTCCTATGACCGAGTCTTTCTGGCCCCTGTGAACATATTTTCTTAATGTATTAAAGAGGGCCTCTCTAACCGGTGAAAAGTGGTAGGTGTCCACTAACGGCTATTCCTGGCTCGGCTTCGATAACGCAATTCCAGGAGGAGTCGGTAGTTGGGCACTGGATCCCTTCGGACCTGGAGAACGTGTGACAGTGGGTCAGGGTTTGGTGAACCAACAGGTCGCTCCATTAGTTGAAGTATCGGGCCCCTTTTTCGTTGCCTAGGTTACACCTTCGGAATACCCCAGACGGGGATTTCGCTCTATTCCCCCCAATCTTCACTTTACGCCACGCCGACTCTCCGCCGTGGAATTAGACCAAGGGTCGAAGACCCATACCATAGGACCGCATCTCCCGTATCTTATCTTTCGCGCGTAGGAGATCGAGACACAACCTTAGGGCTATGGGGAAAGTGGATCGGTTGCCCTAGAATTACAACTACGTAGAGGGTCTCTACAAGTCTATAAATAAGTTCCAAAAAATTGATCGGTAGTAGTCCGGTCGCACCCGAACAATAATATTCCAGAGGGAAATGCACCTAAGATCAAATATTTTGAGCCAGCTTCCGTGGAAAATTCAGACTTTCTTTTTGATGCTGCGATCACATAAAAACATAAACTTTGAAGCTCAATAGCTAAATACATGGCAATTAAATCATGAGTCAGGATCATTAAGAGCATACTGCGAGTAGGAAGTGGAATTAATACAATGAATTCAGAAGCATCAAACCTCTCTTTTTTGGAAAAAATCGAAACACATTGAAATGGTACTAGCCGTACTTAATAATAGAAGGATTTGGCAGAAATATGTAAAATTGTCCCTCCTAAAAAATTATTCCAGAATAAATGGGCAATAGTTAGGAGAGGTGCGCCAGCGGCGAGCAGAAGCAAGGTTATTAGATACCGAAGGAAAGCCCGGCCAGAACCACACGTGCAAGTTTCCCTGCATGTGGCTCGTCCGTGATAACTTCTTCAGATTTGCGTGAACTAGCGGACCGATCACTAAGTGGTTAGTACCTCCAGCATGAGCGAACCTTTTCAGAACTGGTTAGGAATGGGCGCCACTATCCCATCCCGGATCCAGCCAGGTTCTATTGATCATGTCCCCTTCCCAACAGTTGTATCTTGTCTTGGGGAGTCTTTCTTTGGCTTTACTATCAAGCCAGACGCGGCACCCTTTCGCATTAACATCTACCGCCCTTTCTTTCCTCCCGTCCCTTCACGCATGAAGATCGTCGTATGTATGTTCGACTTCGGTTGCCAGTGCAATAGAATTGGCGGGAGTATATTATGGCAGGATCAGTCACCTGGGCAAACCAAAACCCTCCTCCAAGAAGAATTGTCCTATGCCCCACCCGATATCCCTATAGGCGAAAGAGCTGCCTGGTGATCCCTAGGTTGCAGCACGTCCGATCGTTAACTCCTCGCTAGCTGCCGTCGTTTCTAGGACCGACCGATGCCTCACCTGCATGCACAGGTACCTACGTAGTGTAGTGTCGGTCGTACATTCATAATAGCGTTCGGACTCGTGTGCCTTCCTGAACCAGGGGAGTTCCCTTGCTCTTGCTGCGTACGATTAGCCGGCCTTGCGGAGGCAAAAGGATTAGAACGTCCCCCATGCTAAGGTTCCCTGCGGTCCGGCCGCATTAGGTTAGGGAGCTGGGCGATAATAGCTCCTTCGCATCCCAAGCGCGCTGCCCTCCTAGGCGCGCAACACTAAGTAATCCAAGCCAACCCACATTACTAACTAACGGTGGATAATCATCTTTCTTAGAGGTACTAAATACAACTCCATGAATGAGCAAAATGAAGGTTGCGTTAATGATAAAGATCTCTGGGGAAACCGCTAAAAAAAGATTGAACATGTGGTTCCGAGTTTCGATAACTTCTTCTACTTTCATTTCCTCCATCTTCCAAATCGCAGAGTTAATTCCAAAGCCTAGGTGTTATTACTGAGCTACTTCTCTTTTTTTCTCTAATTCCCTTCTCAGATCCTCCGACTACTCCTCCTTATCCTACTCACTCGAAGTTTCATTGGTCATTTATTGTTTTTTTAGCCTCTTTGACAAAGTTAGTAAGAAGAAAAACCTCGATCTTCAGTACACTTCACACCCACACAATCTCTATTTGAAACTAACACTCCATTTCCAGATAGCGAGCGATCGCTCAGCAATGATACCGCGCCGGACGAAGTACCTATCCCCGGGGACCACGCTTTTTTACTTGTTTCCTTTTTTTCTATACGAAATTAAGACGATTTCGTTTGTGTTCATGTTGGCGATTTCCGATGTGAATGAGGCCGGTCGTCTCCCCTTCCTACGGGTTCCCCAGTGACACATCAACCATGCCCCTTCCTTTTCTCCGATCATAAATAACATGATCTCTTTCTTTCTAATTCATCCCCTTCTTTCTAATTCAAAAAAGAAAGGGGGGGGCGGTAAGGCAGGCTCGCAACTTACAAAGGGCACTCGCTACTCGCGGGCCTGCTCTTTCTATTATGATTTCTATGTCTATGAAAGCTCCTTTGACTCCAGCCCCATAAGCTATTCTTTCACCTGCACCAGCTCTTGGTCTTTGTCCAGGACAAACATATCGCAATAGTGGAATAAGGAAGTGCGAGTTGGCGATCGAAGCAAAGGAAAGATCAAGCCGAAGAGGATACCTGGGGCCATCTAAGACGGTTGTAGTAAATCGCTTACATGACTGATCAGGCTCATCAACCTATGGAACCTCACGCTATGTTGCTATGATTCTTTTATCACGAAAGCATGTCGGGCGAAGGAATAAAACGCGTACAACACTAGCAAGAAGAGACTTGCCAAAGAATTCGATGCCTCACAGGATCCTGCAAAAGCGGAGTCCAAAAAAGCACGAGTCGTGTCGGCGGTTTCAGATTCAGATAGTTCAGTTCAATCATCATCTGACACCTTTCGGTGCCATTCCTTTTGAAACTGGCGTTTCTTTTGTAAAAGAATTCGATGCCCCTGTGAAAAACTGAGTCAAGAAAGAGGTAAGGGCCAGGTCAGAGGCGGAATAGACATTCAAAGCAACCGAACCATAGATCCAGCTTTGCAGGACAAGCATAATGAAAGTAAGCATTTGGCCAGACAATCAAATAAACCCTATATCTAGAAATCCATCATCCCTGTCTGAACGGTCTAAGCATCATATCTTTTTCTTTTCACTTCCGCTGCATCATCCGGACATTAGAAATAGCTGCATTAGCAGCATCTCGCCACAACTCCCTTGGCAACCCTAGCACCAACAGGAACAACTCAGTTCAAGCTAGCAACAACTAACAATTTCTACTTCCTCGAACAAGAGCTTGCTTTTAGTTCACGTTAGCTACATTCGTTTTAATAGAAAGATGGGAAAGGCTAGGTCAGCAGAAGACTATGCTTGTTCCACATACTTATTGCTTCGGAGAAGCATTTCTTCAATGAATCTTACTCGGTACAGTATTCATAAGGGACCTGTATCTAAATATTCTGTTCTAACATTCCAATTTTGGTTGAAAGTTTCTCAAATGAAAGAGCACAACCCTTTCCATCACTTCTCTACATACTGGCATTCGGATCTAGGAGCAGAGAAGAGAAGTCAATCGGAAGAATCGTAAAAGCCTGGAGCTCAAACATTGCGTTCTACACTTTACTTTTGTTTTGTATCTCTGAAATAGGAGTGAAAAGAAATCAGCTCATCCACCGCTAACTAAACAGGGCGAAACTAGCTCTTCTTTGGTTTCCCTGGGTCCAAGTTGGGGCAAAACCTGCTCTTTTCCCGCAAAAAGTCTATCGTACTAGGTGGCGCGACATGCGACATAGGTAGTAAAGTAGTGATTTTGGGCCCAATTCATACTTCTTTTTTGATTGGAATTCTTATCCTAGCTCGGCCTACTCGTGAGATGTTAGCCTTCAGCCTGATAACATAAAGCATAGCACTTCTAATCGATTTGAATATTCCATTCCCTATTTCCTTGAGCGCTTTCACCATTAACCCATGGGTGCCAAGACCATCCCCCCGGCTCTTTCTTCTTCTACTTCATATAATAGAACACAAGGATCGAACCTACTTTGCTTTGAGTCTGTTTACTTTTTAACGCCGTCTACGGAGAGACAAGATGAGAGAGGAGAGTGGAAGCTGAACGACAAGAGCTGACAAAGTCCAATCAAGCTGAGGCCTAGAAAGAGTTAAGAAAAAACACCTTCTACCTGCATTCATGGGTGCTCAACAATAGATTCCACATCAAGATAGGCAAATCGGGATACAACTCGTTTATTACCTCAAAGAAAACAAGAAACAGGTCTTTTCTAATCACGGAACACGCGAATAGCATGCACGGGAGAAGGATTTAGGGAAAGGTACACGATGATTTTTTGGAGTCTATAGGGGAAGATTCCACCAGCCCCAATTGCTTTGGGTGAGAGATCGAACCTCCACTCGTTTTTGGTTTCTGCTTTCTCCCTAGGGAAAGAAGATATGATACTTTTCGAAGAATGCAATCCCCGCATTCCGGCCCTGCTCTGCAAATCAACATCTGAAGATCTACGGGTCACCATAGTCTTCTGATCCACTAATAAGATTCCGCGCTTGAGATGATGTGATCTGAATGAAAAGATAGATACATCCGAGCTGCCCAAGGATATGGTCTGGGTACCGATCTGCTAGGATAAGGGGGAGATCCTAGTACTCAAAAGGCTGGGTAAATTTCGAAATTAAGTGGAGGAAATCCACCAATAAGAGAGTAATAGAAAATACTGTTATCATGAAGAAATTCTTTCAATCCATTAAGAAGATACTTAATTCGTTATACAATAGAGACGGGGAAAAAGATGATGATAAAAAACTCCACAATAATAAGAAATCCAAGAAAAAAGATATAACGGATGAGGAAGGAGCTAAAGAACCTATCAACAATGATGCATCTAGTGGCAGTAATGATGCATCTACTTCTACTTCCCCTAACCCTAATGATGGTTCTAGTTCCACTAATGATGGAACAAATCCAAATGTGAAAACTAGTGCACCTAAGCACGACGATCATGGTATAATCCACCATTTTATATGGGGTGGTGGTAGTTCAAACGGTGGAGATAGTTCCAACAGTGGTTGGACTTCCTACTTGAATTCACCTATTGATAGATTTGTGAAAAATAGAAAAACATTTACCAATTTAGATCAAAGAGGTCTAAATGGTTTTATTGGCAAAATAATAGGGTTTATAGGTCCAACAACAATTGTGCTTCCATTCTTTTATAACAGTTGGATGCCGAGGATAGGTTTGTTTTCCATGTTTGTTAGAGAGCCACACGACTTTCAAATAGGAGTTAGCGTATGACCATATACCACGTTTCACAATTATGGAACTCTAGTTATGGAATATGTATATAGAAAATATTTGTTCCACGCTCAGGTAGGCTGGCGACAATCTAAATGTATATATTTGATAAGTTTAAAGAAATAAATGATTCACTAGGTCTGTTTTTATCGATAATATTTACTTCAGGGATACTTTTGACGTTATTTAGCGATTCTCACATAGCGGTCTTGGTTTGAAATCCCTTTTGAAACGTGAAATCATAAACAAGTTGGTTGAAGTAGTAATACCATTTTCTGATGAGAATTCTAAGTCGTATGTGTACGGTTATTTTGCTTTTCTAGTATACGCAGGGTTATTTTGTACTGTCTGGTATAAGTATATACCTTGGGATCCATATATAAAACTTGTTGATTTAGCTCCACCATCACTGGATGTATTTAACACCTATCATGCCGATGTCGTGGGTTATAAGCAGGTCACATACCTGATTACTAAGGACATTGTCCAAACAAACTATGGTAGACACCTTTAAACAGCCATCATTTAACGAAGTAGTAAATTCGAATGACTACAACCTTGATCAATCTAATCACAAAGTGAGTTTTTCATGCTTATGCACTGGTATCATGGTTTCTATGTTGTTAGTAACAAAAACACTTCTTCCACATTAAATAGTACTGCATAGATACAAGTTTAGCACAATGAATTTCTGAGTTATTTCACAAAGGAATTTACAAGCTAATGAAAATCAATAGATTTATAGGATATCTATCTAAATACGGCTCCTATCGTTTAAGGTTAGTAAATACATACTAGGAAATGCTCTTCAGGGATACCAGAACTGGAAGATCCTGTCAAGGGGAAACAGGACCTTAATAAGCGCCATCCCGAGACTTGGACTCGAGGGATGGTAATATCAATAGGAGAAGGAGATATGATACAATTACTATGATCATGATACCTTATATGGGCCATACTTATCCAGGGAATCAATTGTGTGAGGGTGTTGTTGATAGAGGGAGCTCTGGCCAGGAGAGGCTAGAGCGAGTGATAGCAACGGAAAGGTAAGATCAAGAAGGAAACAAGGCTTAAGAGGACCCTAATGCACCAATACTTTAGGCATTCCAACTTCCAATACATACTTATCACGGAATGAAATCCAAGAGGAGCAAGCATATCACTGAGAATAGCTAGCTAAAATCAAGGATGCTATCACAATATTCAATGGAATCGTTACATCAGAATAAGATAGACCCGCTTCGATGATGTATTCAGTATGTCAGCTAGGAGCCAGAACTCACTATGCCATAGTCATACAATCAACCTGTGTATTAACAGCAATATCTAAACAGGCAGGATGGATTAATTATATTGATGGCCAAGATAAGGTGCTCAAAGGGGAAGCACTCTTCATCAAGTAATGACCCCTGGGGGCGGGTACTGCAAAAAGAAAGCAACGCATAAGCTCTTGTTCCTGACACGGTTCAAAAGTAGTGCAAAGAAAAGCGGTACTTCGGTCAGAAAGAAAGCTGCTGGAGGGTTAGTGCTAAAATCTTCTTGTTCGGATGGTTGAGAGAAGGAGGTGTGTCCTGTGGCAGATACACCAATTGATCGAGACGCCTCAAGGCCACCGGAGGGAGAAATAGTGATAGCAACGCTTACAAGGAATGCTGGAATAAGTTGGGAAGAAGGCAAAGATACTGGCGACTAGATCCTTGTGGCAGATTGGAAGATACCGATATCTCTATTTCAATTTGTTGATTGATGGTTTAAGGAAATGGCAGTGGTCCAAATCTTGCACATTTACTGTTACTTCTATGTATAAGTTCCTTGCTCAGGTGTGGCCCAGCTTTCATATCTTATTGGGATAGCTACATTGCCCTGGCCGGGTATTGCGAAGGAAGGAAACACCTTGTCCGAGTCAGGCGATGCTAAAGGATGGATTAAAAAACTCATGGATGCTATCTTTGTTATTGCTTCTTAATGCCCTATTTATACCGATCTAGCTTATAGCTGGGATTTCTAGAAAGATAAGCTGATGCAGCCCTCAGGGATGGAGTGCCTAAACTAACCTTCCTGAACAGAAGTAGCAGAGGTAGAAGATATGTAAATCATACCATCAAGGGGAAATGCACTATTGTTATGCTTGGGCCAGGTTAGCTGATCAAGGGAATATTCCTATCGGAAGAACAATCAGAAAATAAGGAGATAGTCAGGTGGCACTTTTCACACAAGAGCCGCTTTTCGTATTAAGCACGGGAGTCGTAAGGAAAGACCTCTGCGTAGCTATCAAAACGAATTAATGAACGAAATAAACGAATTCCGATGAAACCAAGGCAAATTTCTGAGCCAGCGGTGGGAAAAAGATGCCAAGTATTGAGATGCAACATTATGAATGGTGCGATCCGAAGTCTTACTATTTACTCAAAATTGACTCAAATGGTTGACTGAACTTCACAGATGACTAAAGCCGGGAACTTAAACTAATGGTTTTGCCTTTCCACTTCCCAATTGACTCTCATAAAAGGCTAGGCTACCTCTTCACATTGCACCTGATCCCAAATCATGTGCTCTATTCAGGGGATCAATAGTGGCTATTAAGCTTTTCCCTTTCTATATATTCTTGAGAATAAGTAAATACCAACCTTTTTCCTATCAGCATCTCTCTATCTGACAGTAAATATTGCTTTCAATCGATCAGGTACTAGGTTATCAAAGTATGGATATGCCACACAATAAGGGAAAAGGCCTCAATTTTTTTTTAGCGCAAAAGAAAAGTCGATTCCAAATTTTCTATTTCCCGGCAAGTCTATGAGAGTCCTATTACGGATCCTCTGATCTTTAGCTTGAATGGTCGTGTTTTTATATAATTAGGTCTTTCTTCTGAGCTCTTCTATTACGGTACGGAAAAATCAAACCTATCACTCTCAAAGAATGGGTAAAAAGAATTCAAGCTAGGGGAGCCTACACTCTCTAACTACCTATACTACGCCCCATTGATTGGAAACCCTCGGGGAAAATGATCCCATAAACAAAGGAATTATACAGTATGAAATAGCAAAAAATAGACTAATTCGATTCTAAAAAAATCGATAATAGATATTTTATTCTGCTCAAATTGTCCCGACAAGGAGAGATATTCAATATTTGAATCAGATTGGATTTTGTAGTATACCAATGTGAGCCAAACTATTACTATTTCATCTAACTTGAATAACCAAGGACTAAATTTAACTATAGATTCTGATAACTCGAGAAGTTTTTATTTGGTTATTATCCAAAAAGAAAAAAGAAAGGTTTAACAAGCCATGAGAAAATAGAGTAAAGTAACCATATGTTCTGTTTGCATAACGTGTATACGCCACGCCATACAATCAAAATAGAAACATGGGACGATTCCAGAATTTTGAATAGATCTGTGGGGATGAGAGAAGTTGTTGTTGAGAAATATGAAATTGGAAAGGAAGTCAAACTCCCTATGGAACATGTGATCGGTTGTACCTGTACTTTAGTGATACGAAAACTCGCTATTCACTCAGTTTCTGGTCAATAATAAGATTATGTAGGAGAGATGGCCGAGTGGTTCAAGGCGTAGCATTGGAACTGCTATGTAGGCTTTCGTTTACCGAGGGTTCGAATCCCTCTCTTTCTGTTTCTGTTAATTCACCAACGTTACCGACCACAATGAAATTTCTAGTAAGAGGAAAATCCGTCAACTTCCTAAATCGTGAGGGTCAAGTCCCTCTATCCTGTAGCGACCCGACCTCAGACGGTCAAGTCTCTGTGCTTAAGTGTCATCCCTGGATCAGTATGCTGACACACACAGTACTCGAGGATTTATAACAGAGGTAAATCACATGTATAAAATAACGTAAATACTATTACCTCAATCCAAATAGCGGAAGTAACAAGGTTGTGGATTCCCATCAACACCAACGGCAAAGCTGAGTATAGGAATCGTAACCCTAACGTATCACTTACTCTTCGTAAAATCCTGCAACATGAGACGTTGCAGCCACAAAGGGTCAGTACATTGAATGTACTGGCAAATTCACACCATAGAGCAATGATGAATAAAGGCTATCACTCCATGCATATTTGGCTGGTGGAGGCTCTATGGTTACAGTTTTGCGTAAAGCCAATTTTTCCCTACTACAAAGGAATATATTTTATTTAACTACAAAGTTGGTTGATAAAATATTGAGAAGGTAAACCCCCTCTCAATCCCAAATTAAAGTCATTAACAACCCAACAATATTAATTAAGAGTGTTGAGATACATGTGAATACTCAAGTACTAGATACTCAAATTTGTCTATAACCGGGGACACGGCTAACCATGATTAGTTTGTACACTCTGCAGAGGTTTGCGCACTTTTCCCCACAAGACTCGATCGCCTCCGTTGAATTTCTCGCACTACATGGTGTTTGAGAAACGGATAACCGAGACACAGTCTTTCAGAAACATTAACTCTCTACTCCGGGTTGACCATACCAAACCTACAAAACCCACTACCTGCTGATCTACCTCTTCAAGAGCTTCACGTAACTTACTCAACTATGCTAGAGCCCATAATAGCTTGTGGCTGCACACGGAAGTTTCTAGCATGAATAATCTCAGTTCCCTTTCAGCCTGGGTGGCGGTCCATAGGAAAATCACACGGTAACCCCGGGATTTCCAAAAAAACAGGCAATCACTGGATACCCCAGGTGCCTCAATCCACGCAGATGTGTATTTAAGTTGCCACCTTAAGTAAACCATTAATTACAATCTCACATCTGTCATGGAAACACTCAAACCCAATCCACGTCTACGAGCATAGCATGGCAATATAAGCAACGCGTAGAAATAACTCCCGAGGGTTTGATATGAAACAGGGCAATAGGTTCTACCTCAACAGCTACTTCCCAATACCCACATGTTATCAACCTACTCATGCAATGTTTGAGGGTGAAACTAATGCATAAAAACTGGGTAATAAAGAGGTATGATCAAAGTGTGAACTTGCCTGCAATGTTGATGAAGATGAATCACACTCAAAACTCTTGATAGTTCTACTCGTCACACTCTGGTCAATCTATCGTAAGCAAGCAATAGAAACCACACATAAGCAATCACTCAAAAGATCGGGAAGAACGAAGAAGACAGTTCGGAAAATGTCAAAACCAAGCAAATAAATCTTGCAACATAAAACAATTTCTAACAGTACCAAAATTATGTGAATTTGGCCTTCTCAGAAAGTTTAGGTCAAGAGCTTCGAATAGCAAAAAGAATCAGTTCAAACGGAGCTTCGGAACTCAAGTTATGATCAAACGAAGTTCAAATTCAAATCTGATCTAATTCAAATTTTAAACTTTCAAAAACATGTTTGAGTTGGATTACTGGATACAGGGAATCATAACAAAGAAGTGGGCGTTGGTTTCGTCTAATTCCGACTAACGAGTAAAAAGTGATCGTTTTAAGAATAGGGACTAATCTGTAAAATAAAACAACTACAACTAGGTCCCTGGCGTAAAATAAACAGAAAACGAATAGAATAAATAACGAACGCTCGTTTATAAGATCTAAATAGTGGACGTTCGCTGTTTAATAAAACAAAAAAATAGATCTAGTCTAGGGTTTAAAAAAACCAAACTTAAAATAAAACCGGATCGGACGGCGGTTATACCGGTTCGCAGTGGTTTGGCGGTTTTCGAGAGAAAACCGGCGGCGGCGCGGTTGAACTTCGGCGAGTCTGGCGAGCGGCGGCGGATGGCTCCGGCGAGCGGCGACGGGCAGAGACAGCGGCGAGCGCGGCGCGGGGCAGCGAAGTCGGAGGTGGCGGCGGTGATGGCTCCGGCTGACGCATGCGGCGGCGGCGGCAAATTGCGGCGGCGGCGGCGGTGAGATCCGGCGGCGGTGGCGCTTTGCGAGGAGAGGCGAGGCAAGGAGAGAGAGAGAGAGACGGGGCCCGGGGCGGCTTTATAGGGGGAGGGGCGGCCTCGGGAGGCGTGGAGAAGGGGCAAGGGGAGGCATGCCCGACCGGGACTCGGCGGCGGCGGCGGAGTCGGCCACGTCCCGAGCTCGGTGACGGAGGCGGTTGGCGAGCTGGGCTGGGCCTGGCTGAGGAGCTTGGCCGGCCCAGTCGGCAGGAGGATTTTTTTAAATAAAAAACAGACAAAGAATTAAAACAAAAGGGATAAGTACAAAATATAATATAGGCATATTATATATCAAAAATTTCAAAAAAAGATTTTCTACAACGTGGACATTTTTATAGCGTCAAATAAAAATCACACTAATTTAAATAAAGCAAAGAGTGCTTCTGCCCTAGTAAAATCCAGTAAGAACCATTTTAAAAAATACCAAAATTAATTCAAATTTATTTCTCTCCAATTTTATGATGTAGGGAATCATGTTACCCTATTTTCCATATATTTTATTTTTGGAGAAAAATAATTTGAATAAAACTCAAATAACCCCAAATTTGAAAAGAAATTCAAAAGAACTTTGAATTTAATTCTTTGAAACTCCCAACTCATATTTCATATGTATTGAAGAAGTCATTTTATCTTCTCTCATGAAAATCATTGAGTTGCATAAAGTTTCAGAATTGGAAATATTTTCCAAATGAAATTCAAGTATTTTCAACACCCCTTGTCATTTAAATAAATGGAAGAAGTCATGTCATCTTCTCTCTAGGGTTTTGTGATGAAAAGAACTTGAATTCACAAAGATCATAAAAGCAAAAATGAAAGTTTGGGAAAGTCCTTTTATTCCCTCTCATTTTAACTTTCAAAAGTTTCGAATTCACTCACTTTCAGTCAATCAATCAAACAATCAATCAAAACTATCTATTTGTTTATAACATTCCAAAATTTAGAATTTTGGGATGTTACAAACCTACCACCCTTAAAATGAATCTCGTCCTCGACATTCGGAGAGGCTAGCAAGAAATAGGTTAGGGTAGGGGGTCTTCAGAATCCATCGATCGTCTCCGGGGTCTCGGGTGCTACCACCCTTAGAAGCATTGTTACGGTTCCATCAAAACTCATATACTCCATCCTTATTGTTGACAGTGTTGGTCTTCTCAGATCGTAAGGACAATTCCTTCTCTGGGTCTTCCGGTAGTGGCATAACCTTTTCCTCAACTCTCTGTCCTTTCCTCTTGGTAATGTTATTCCGAGATTGGGTCTTCTTAGCTGACGGGTCTGGCGCCAATACTAACTAACTATCGATATCTCATGGTGGTTAACAATTTAGGGTTTCTCCTGCAGGAAATGGGTCTGGTTGATCCTCACCGTATATCCTACGGTTGGCAAAAGCGGCCTTGTACAAGGGAAAAAATACTTATACCATTCTAAGGTTCAAACAAGGTTTTGATCGTCGTCTCTCTACGATGGGTAAGTCACTCAGATTTACCATCCCATATAGCAAGGCGAATAATAAGAGTAATTCGGTATGGTGATCAATCCATCCCGCACCCAAATCATTATCTTGTATATGGTTTAGCAAATCTCGCATTCTAACACTCGGTCATCCTCACAAGCATTGCAGAATTTCTCTTGTCGACGAACCAAGTTCGGCTAAATCCATTGTTTCTGCAAGCCAAACAAACATCTATTGGTCCTTCACAACTCTCAGGTTTTGCGTAAACTCCTATAGGATCGTCTGTGGGTAAGGTCGTAATCTCTTCCAGGGTTTTTCCTTCAGCAGGAGTGTGCTAGATTCTTGGCAGGTCCTGGGGCCTGTGGGTTATGGCCCATCTCATCACTTGTAAACCTTGAACTCATCCTTTGGGCAACTGATCGTTATTCCAACTTCGACTTCCAGCTTCCTAGCATACTTGAAATCCATCCAATTGTAATGTCTTCCTTCCTTCTATTTGTACCAAATTAAGACGTGATTACTCAAACTCATCATGGAATTTCCATTGATCCATATTTCCAACATCATATCCAATAGTAATTCATCTCTTCATCCTCGTGGGATGTCCCACATACCGAGATAAAAAAACTTATACTTATGAAGTCCATACTCCACTTCATGGAACATCATTATCCTTCGGGTCAAGCGTCCTCACAGGGGAATATTGGCCATCTCTGCATGGCACTTCTTCAACTGGGAAACGTGAAACACATCATGAACTCCTGATAGTCCTTCGGGTGACTCCAACTTGTTGGCCACTTCTCCCATACACTCCAAACTCAGTATGGTCCTACAAATCTCGGGGCTAACTTTCCCTTAACTTCAAATCGTTTAACTCCTCGCAGAGGGGACACACGAAGACATGCTCTGTCTCCAATTTCATAGACTACCTCCTTGCGTTTTTGAGTCTGCATAACTCTTCTGCCTGGACTGAGCTACCTTCAGTCTATCTCGAATCAACTTAACATTCTTTTCTGACTCCTTGATCACATTTGGTCCAAACAACTGACGGTCTCCAACTTCATCCCAAATCAACGGTGTCTGGCTCCTTCTCCCATACAAAGCTTCAAAAGGGGCCATCTTCAAACTGACTCGGTAGTTGTTGTTGTATGAGAACTCCGCGTAAGGTAGATTATCATCCCTACTAGATCCATAACCTAGCGCACACCCTCTCAACATGTCCTCCAGAATCTGATTGACTCTCTCGGTCTATCCATCTGTCTGCGGATGAAAGGCCGTAGTGAACTCTAGCCTAGTACCCAAAGTCTGGTGCAGCTGATTCCAAAACTTTGAGTTAAACTGTGTTCCTCTACCTGATACGATGGTCCTCGGAACTCCATGCAGACATACGATCCTGGTCAAATATATCTTGGCCAACTTCGCACTTGTATAGGTGGTTTTCACTGGGACAAAGTGAGCCACTTTGGTCAAGCGAATCAACTACTACCCAGATAGAATCATATCCCGATCGGTTTCTAGGAAATCCGGTAAAATCCATGCCAAGCTTATCCCACTTCCATTCGGGTGTCAGCATAGGCTGTAGTAGTCCGGCTGGCTTATGATGCTCAGCCTTTACTCTCTGGCATACATCACTTATGACTACATACTCCGCAATATCCTTCTTCTTACCGATCCACCAGAAACACTCCTTCTAATCCAAATACATCTTGGTGTTTCCAGGGCGAATCGAGTATGGTGAGTCATGAGCCTCCTGAAGTATTTACTTCCTGATCTTTGCATTATTGGGCACATATACACGGTCCTCGAACCATAAGGTGCCATGCTCATCCTTACGAAAACTTTTGGCCTTTCCTTTGCTCATCCTCTCTTTTACTTTAGCAATCTCTTTGTCATCCTTCTGAGCTTCACGTATCTTTCTCAGCAATGTAGACTGAACTTCCATTGCTACAACAAAACCTTTGGGAACAATCTCCAACCGAAGTTCCCTGAGATCCTCCATGTTCGGAATCCATTGGTCCGTCTCCAATTGACTCATCGGTCCAGATAATATGGGCTTATCTCCATTTCATCCTCTATTGGGTCCATGGGTTTGGGGTGGGATAAGAGAGATCGAGAGGGATGCACACAATACTAACAAAAGTTTTGAAAAGGCAGATTTTATTGTGGCTGTCGGAAAAACAACAAACAAAAGACAGCTCACAATCGTCGCATCTAACGTAAGTATATAACAGGGGTTTGGTCTACTAAATGTCTATAGATCTCAACATCATCAAACTCTTCAAGTCTTGGTCATGTCTCCGATGGCTCCTTCTGATCATGCTTGTCCTTCTCAAGTTCTTTTGCCAAATCATCTCTGTTGACGCGAAGTCTCTCATGACATCCTTTAATATTTCTGGGGTTGCATTCCAAACTTCTATGTTTCAACATCCTTGGCATGAACCATGTCCTTCAATCCTTCAGCTCCTGACTAATCTCCGGTATCTCAAGGTTTTGCTCCTCCAGCTTGGCTACTTTCATCTTCTAGGTCTTGAGTTCTTCACGAACTGCTTCCTTGTCAAATATGGCATTCCTGCAGATCCACCCTAAACTTCTTGATGTAATACTCCAGATCCTAGTGATACACCAGCTAAGGTTAAAACTTGATCTCTTGCTGGTAGGTGCTTCATTAGCCCTTTTGTCAACCAATTCTTCCGAAAGATGCATGCTTAACACCTCACGGTGACAATAACATGAGTGAGCGATAGCATCATGGATATCCATGTTTCTGCTCTTGTCATTTCCATGAGCTATCATTCCATAGTTGTTATCTCCTGCCTTAGGGTTTTCTTGACAAAACTTTGAGTTCTAATGCTCTTTGTTCCAGTCTTTCTCCAATACACCTTGATCTCGGGTATTGACAGCTTCCTAGTCTGTCAAGTTCCATAAGTATAGCCTTCCTTGATCATACCGAATCTAGAAATTCTTCAAAGCCTTCAAAGTCTCCTAGTCTTCGAAGTCTTCAACAGTTGTAGTTTCCATTATCATAATGTATGGTAAAATCCTCTTCATTCTGAATGGTCTTAGTTGTCCAATATCTTGTACTCCTTGGAGTGGTCTCATCATTCGAATCTTCGAGGGGTCAAAAGGCGAAAGTGGTATGGTCTCACTAAAAGGGAATATTTGAATAAGCTCATAAGAGAAGAGACGTAAAAGATTCTTTTGAAAAGAAAGTTGTAGAGAAAAATCTTTCCTATGGGCTTGCCAGTTTCTAGGGTCACGTCCTACAGTCAACATGTGCTCCGATACCATCTTGTAGCGACCCGACCTCACACGGTCAAGTCTCTGTGCTTAAGTGTCATCCCTAGATCGGTATGCTGACACACACAGTACTCGAGGATTTATAACAAAGGTAAATCACATGTATAAAATAACGTAAATACTATTACCTCAATCCAAATAGCGAAAGTAACAAGGTTGTGGATTCCCATCAACACCAACGGCAAAGCTGAGTATAGGAATCGTAACCCTAATGTATCACTTACTCGTCGTAAAATCCTGCAACATGAGACGTTGCAGCCACAAAGGGTCAGTACATTGAATGTACTGGCAAATTCACACCATAGAGCAATGATGAATAAAGGATATCACTACATGGATAGTTGGCTGGTGGAGGCTCTATGGTTACAGTTTTGCGTAAAGCCAATTTTTCCCTACTACAAAGGAATATATTTTATTTAACTACAAAGTTGGTTGATAAAATATTGAGAAGGTAAACCCCCTCTCAATCCCAAATTAAAGTCATTAACAACCCAACAATATTAATTAAGAGTGTTGAGATACATGTGAATACTCAAGTACTAGATACTCAAATTTGTCCATAACCGGGGACACGACTAACCATGATTAGTTTGTACACTCTGCAGAGGTTTGCGCACTTTTCCCCACAAGACTCGATCGCCTCCGTTGAATTTCTCGCACTACATGGTGTTTGAGAAACGGATGACCGAGACACAGTCTTTCAGAAACATTAACTCTCTACTCCGGGTAGACCATACCAAACCTACAAAACCCACTACCTGCTGATCTACCTCTTCAAGAGCTTCACGTAACTTACTCTCAACTATGTTAGAGCCCATAATAGCTTGTGGCTGCACACGGAAGTTTCTAGCATGAATAATCTCAGTTCCCTTTGAGCCTGGGTGGCGGTCCATAGGAAAATCACACGGTAACCCCGGGATTTCCAAAAAAACAGGCAATCACTAGATACCCCAGGTGCCTCAATCCACCCAGATGTGTATTTAAGTTGCCACCTTAAGTAAACCATTAATTACAATCTCACATCTGTCATGGAAACACTCAAACCCAATCCACGTCTACGAGCATAGCATGGCAATATAAGCAACGCGTAGAAATAACTCCCAAGGGTTTGATATGAAACAGGGCAATAGGTTCTACCTCAATAGCTACTTCCCAATACCCACATGTTATCAACCTACTCATGCAATGTTTGAGGGTGAAACTAATGCATAAAAACTGGGTAATAAAGAGGTATGATCAAAGTGTGAACTTGCCTGCAATGTTGATGAAGATGAATCGCACTCAAAACTCTTGATAGTTCTACTCGTCACACTCCGGTCAATCTATCGTAAGCAAGCAATAGTAACCACACATAAGCAATCACTCGGAAGATCGGGAAGAACGAAGAAGACAGTTCGGAAAACATCAAAACCAAGCAAATAACTCTTGCAACATAAAACAATTTCTAACAGTACCAAAATTATGTGAATTTGGCCTTATCAGAAAGTTTAGGTCAAGAGCTTCGAATAGCAAAAAGAATCAGTTCAAACGAAGCTACGGAACTCAAGTTATGATCAAACGAAGTTCAAATTCAGATCTGATCTAATTCAAATTTTAACTTTCAAAAACATGTTTGAGTTGGATTACTGGATACAGGGAATCATAACAAAGAAGTGGGCGTTGGTTTCGTCTAATTCCGACTAACGAGTAAAAAGTAGTGATCGTTTTAAGAATACGGACTAATTTGTAAAATAAAACAACTACAACTAGGTCCCTGGCGTAAAATAAACAGAAAACGAATAGACTAAATAACGAATGCTCGTTTATAAGATCTAAATAGTGGACATTCGTTGTTTAATAAAACAAACAAAAACAGATCTAGTCTAGGGTTTTAAAAAAACCGAACTTAAAATAAAACCGGATTGGACGGCGGTTATACCGGTTCGCAGTGGTTTGGCGGTTTTTGAGAGAAAACCGGCGGCAGCGCGGTTGAACTT
>NC_057810.1:394561990-394564542 GCF_018294505.1 Triticum aestivum
CGAGATCCGACGGCGGCGGCGCTTTGCGAGGAGAGGCGAGTGTGACGCTGCCGATTCAATTGTACACTAATCATGCACGCAAATGTGTACGATCAAGATCAGGGACTCGCGGGAAGATATCACAACACAACTCTAAAACATAAATAAGTCATACAAGCATCATAACACAAGCCAGGGACCTCGAGGGCTCGAATACAAGTGCTCGATCATAGACGAGTCAGCGGGAGCAACAATATCTGAGTACAGACATAAGTTAAACAAGTTTGCCTTAAGAAGGCAAGCACAAACTGGGATACAGATCGAAAGAGGCGCAGGCCTCCTGCCTGGGATCCTCCTAACTACTCCTGGTCGTCGTCAGCGGGCTGCACATAGTAGCAGGCACCTCCGGTTTAGTAGGGGTCGTCGTCGATGGTGGCGTCTGGCTCCTGGACTCCAGCATCTGGTTGCGACAACCAGAAAGAAAGGAAAGGGGGAAAAAGGGGGAGAAAGCAACCGTGAGTACTCATCCAAAGTACTCGCAAGCAAGGAACTACACTACATATGCATGGGTATATGTGTAAGGAGGCCATATCAGTGGATTGAACTGCAGAATGCCAGAATAAGAGGGGGACAGCTAGTCCTATCAAAGACTACGCTTCTGGTAGCCTCCGTCTTGCAGCATGTAGAAGAGAGTAGATTGAAGTCCTCCAAGTAGCATCTCCAAGTAGCATCTCCAGTAGCATCGCATAGCATAATCCTACCCGGCGATCCTCCCCTCGTCGCCCTGTGGAAAAGCGATCACCGGGTTATCTGTGGAACTTGGAAGGGTGTGTTTTATTAAGTATCCGGTTCTAGTTGTCAAAAGGTCAAGGTACAACTCCAAGTCGTCCTGTTACCGAAGATCACGGCTATTCGAATAGATTAACTTCCCTGCAGGGGTGCACCACATAACCCAACACGCTCGATCCCATTTGGCCGGACACACTTTCCTGGGTCATGCCCGGCCTCGGAAGATCAACACGTCGCAGCCCCACCTAGGCACAACAAAGAGGTCAGCCCGCCGGTCTAAATCCTATGCGCGCAGGGGTCTAGGCCCATCGCCCATTGCACACCTGCACGTTGCGAGGGTGGCCGGAAGCAGACCTAGCCTCTCTTATACAAGAGTAGGCGTTCCAGTCCAATCCGGCGCGCGCCGCTCTGTCGCTGACGTCACGAAGGCTTCGGCTGATACCACGACGCCGGGATACCCATAACTACTCCCGCGTAGATGGTTAGTGCGTATAGACCAAATGGCCAGACTCAGATCAAATACCAAGATCTCGTTAAGCATGTTAAGTATCCGCGAACGCCGAACAGGGCCAGGCCCACCTGTCTCCTAGGTGGTCTCAACCTACCCTGTTGCTCCGCCACAAAGTAACAGTCGGGGGCCGTCGGGAACCCAGGCCCACCTCTACCGGGATGGAGCCACCTGTCCTTTCAGCCCCCTTATCCGAATCACTTGCGGGTACTCAACGAGCTGACCCGACTTTAGTCACCATCTGTATAGTATGTATGTATAGTATATACCCGTGATCACCTCCCAAGTGATCACGGCCCGATAGTATAGCAAGGCAGACTGACAAGAATGTAGGGTCAATAATGATAAACTAGCATCCTATACTAAGTATTTAGGATTGCAGGTAAGGTATCAACAGATGTAGCAACAATGTCAGGCTATGCATCAAAATAGGATTAACGGAAAGCAGTAACATGCTACACTACTCTAATGCAAGCAGTAGAGAGAAGAATAGGCGATATCTGGTGATCAAGGGGGGGCTTGCCTGGTTGCTCTGGCAAGGAGGGGTCGTCAACTCCGTAGTCGAACTGGGCAGCAGCAGCGTCGGGGTCTACCGGAAAGAAGTAACGAAGGGGGAGCACAATAAATAACAGAGCAATCAAAGCATCACAAAGCGTAACAAGACAATACGCGGTGTTCGGTGTGCCCTAACGCGGTAGTAGGTGATACCGATGAGGGGGGAAACATCCGGGAAAGTATCCCCGGTGTTTCGCATTTTCGGGCAGATGAACCAGAGGGGAAAAGTTACGTGTTTGATATGTTAGGGGTGCGTGGCGGACGAACGGGCTGCGTATCCGGGTTCGTCTCGTAGTTCTGAGCAACTTTCATGTTGAAAATATTTTAATCCGAGTTACGGATTAAAAGATATGATTTTCTAAAGATTTTATTAATTTCTGGAATTTAATTAATTATTTAAGTAATTCGAAAATGATTTAATGACATCAGCATGATGTCATGCTGACATCAGCAGTCAACAGAGTTGACTGGTCAACCTGACTTGTGGGTCCCATTCGTCATTGACTGATTAGTCTAATAGGGTTTAATTAAATTAACTAGTGATTAGATTAATTTAATCAGGATTAATTAAGTTAATTAATTCTTTAATTTAATATTTTAATTTTTATTATTTATTTATTATTTTCTTTTACATTTTCTGTTAAAACGTTCTATGCGCTGGGCCCCTCTGGTCAGTGGCATAGAGGCCCTAGCGGGTTAGCGGGCAGGGGCGTGCGGGTGG
>NC_057810.1:394564857-394571010 GCF_018294505.1 Triticum aestivum
ACCGGCGACTGCGTATGGCAGCGGCGAAGGGAGGGAGTGGAGCGGGGGCCAACGCCTCGTAGGCGGGTGTAGATGGTCGCGGTGGCCGACGGGGTGGCCACGGGCGTTCCTGAGCAAAGGGGGCGAGTGAATGGAGCCCCAGGAGCGCCGGGCCCGGGCGGCGCCGTGGGGCAGCAGCAGGTCGACGAGGAGCAGCTGGGGTGAGCGGGCTCGTGGACGACGAGGGCTCGCGAGGCGCGCGTGGGGTGCAGGCGCAGCTTTGGCGCGACAGGACTGCAACGCGGCCCATGTGGGCACGAGCGGCCGCAGCAGCAAAGGAAAGGGGCGGCGGCCAGAGCCAGCAGGCCAGGGAAGGCCCCCGAGATGCGGGGCTGCACGTCTCGGCACGGCAAGGGACGCGGCCAAGGGCGGGAGCGCGACGACGAGCGTCGGTGACAATGGCAAACAAGCTAGGGGAGGGGAGGCCGGAGCACGGGGCGAGGGAGAGAGAGGAGGGGCACAGAGGCCGTGGCCTCACCAGAGTCGTAGGGTCTGGGCAGCGGTGGTCGAGGGGGGTGACGGGGACGGCGTCGGCGGAGCGGGTGCAGGCCGGTGGGGAAGGGCGCCAGCGAGGTAGAGGAGGCAGGCCGGCGAGATGGCGCGGGCTCCGGGCGGCGGCGTCCTGGCGTGGGGCGGCGAGGTCGTCGCGGCGATGGGCGATGGGATCGGGGGTTTGCCCCGATCCAGATCCAGTCGAGGGAGTGGGGGAAGAGTGGGTGAGTGAACCACTAGCGTTTGCGGTTGCGAGGGGATAAGGGAATGAGTGGGGGGGCGGGCCAAGTGGGCCGGCTAAGCGGCCAGGTTAGCCCCGTGGCCAGCTAGGCCGAGGCCCAGCGAGGGGGGGGGCTTTTTTTTAATTATTATTATTCTTTTCTATTTTATTTTAGTTACTCTTTATTTTTGGTTTAGTAAAAGATGACAATAGCTCCAAAAATATTGTGTCAAAATAATCCACTGTTCTAAGAAGTTTTACCTCAGAATAAAAATAGTTTAGTATTTGGTAAAATATATTAGGAGTATAACTAATTGCTTTGATGTTGTTTTAATCACTTTAGGGTAGTTAATTATTTTATAAAGATGTTGTTACTCCACCAATAATATCCATGATTTATTTGTCACATTAAGAACATTTTAGTTTTGACTTTTGAAAACTTTAATTGTTTGACTTGATTTTAAATTTGAATTTTGAACCGGTTTCGAACTAACGCAAGATTAGTAACATTAATCAAGGTGACGTGGCATCATTAGCAGAGGTTCACTGTAGCTTGATTACCCGGGCGTCACAGCGAGGCGAGGAGAGAGAGAGACGGGGCCCGGGGCGGCTTTATAGGGGGAGGGGCGGCCTCGGGAGGGGTGGAGAAGGTGCAAGGGGAGGCGTGCCCGACCGGGACTCGGCGGCGGCGGCACAGTCGGCCACGTCCCGAGCTCGGTGACGGAGGCGGTTGGCGAGCTGGGCTGGGCCTGGCTGAGGAGCTGGGCCGGCCCAGTCGGCGGGAGGATTTAAAAAAAACAGACAAAGAATTAAAACAAAAGGGATAAATACAAAATATAATATAGGCATATTATATATCAAAATTTTCAAAAAAAGATTTTCTACAACGTGGACATTTTTATAGCATCAAATATATAAAACCTGTCTGGTATAAGTATATACCTTGGGATCCATATATAAAACCTGTTGATTTAGCTCCACCATCACTGGATGTATTTAACACCTATCATGCCGATGTCGTGGGTTATAAGCAGGTCACATACCTGATTACTAAGGACATTGTCCAAACAAACTATGGTAGACACCTTTAAACAGCCATCGTTTAACGAAGTAGTAAATTCGAATGACTACAACCTTGATCAATCTAATCACAAAGTGAGTTTTTCATGCTTATGCACTGGTATCATGGTTTCTATGTTGTTAGTAACAAAAACACTTCTTCCACATTAAACAGTACTGCATAGATACAAGTTTAGCACAATGAATTTCTGAGTTATTTCACACAAGGAATTTACAAGCTAATGAAAATCAATAGATTTATAGGATATCTATCTAAATACGGCTCCTATCGTTTAAGGTTAGTAAATACATACTAGGAAATGCTCTTCAGGGACACCAGAACTGGAAGATCCTGTCAAGGGGAAACAGGACCTTAATAAGCGCCATCTCGAGACTTGGACTCGAGGGATGGTAAGATCAATAGGAGAAGGAGATATGATACAATTACTATGATCATGATACCTTATATGGGCCATACTTATCCAGGGAATCAATCGTGTGAGGGTGTTGTTGATAGAGGGAGCTCTGGCCAGGAGAGGCTAGAGCGAGTGATAGCAACGGAAAGGTAAGATCAAGAAGGAAACAAGGCTTAAGAGGACCCTAATGCACCAATACTTTAGGCATTCCAACTTCCAATACATACTTATCATGGAATGAAATCCAAGAGGAGCAAGCATATCACTGAGAATAGCTAGCTGAAATCAATGATGCTATCACAATATTCAATGGAATCGTTACATCAGAATAAGATAGACTCGCTTCGATGCTGTATTCAGTATGTCAGCTAGGAGCCAGAACTCACTATGCCATAGTCATACAATCAACCTGTGTATTAACAGCAATATCTAAACAGGCAGGATGGATTAATTATATTGATGGCCAAGATAAGGTGCTCAAAGGGGAAGCACTCTTCATCAAGTAATGACCCCTGGGGGCGGGTACTGCGAAAAGAAAGCAACGCATAAGCTCTTGTTCCTGACACGGTTCAAAAGTAGTGCAAAGAAAAGCGGTACTTCGGTCGGAAAGAAAGCTGCTGGAGGGTTAGTGCTAAAATCTTCTTGTTCGGATGGTTGAGAGAAGGAGGTGTGTCCTGTGGCAGATACACCAATTGATCGAGACGCCTCAAGGCCACCGGAGGGAGAAATAGTGATAGCAACGCTTACAAGGAATGCTGGAATAAGTTGGGAAGAAGGCAAAGATACTGGCGACTAGATCCTTGTGGCAGATTGGAAGATACCGATATCTCTATTTCAATTTGTTGATTGATGGTTTAAGGAAATGGCAGTGGTCCAAATCTTGCACATTTACTGTTACTTCTATGTATAAGTTCCTTGCTCAGGTGTGGCCCAGCTTTCATATCTTATTGGGATAGCTACATTGCCCTGGCCGGGTATTGCGAAGGAAGGAAACACCTTGTCCGAGTCAGGCGATGCTAAAGGATGGATTAAAAAACTCATGGATGCTATCTTTGTTATTGCTTCTTAATGCCCTATTTATACCGATCTAGCTTATAGCTGGGATTTCTAGAAAGATAAGCTGATGCAGCCCTCAGGGATGGAGTGCCTAAACTAACCTTCCTGAACAGAAGTAGCAGAGGTAGAAGATATGTAAATCATACCATCAAGGGGAAATGCACTATTGTTATGCTTGGGCCAGGTTAGCTGATCAAGGGAATATTCCTATCGGAAGAACAATCAGAAAATAAGGAGATAGTCAGGTGGCACTTTTCACACAAGAGCCGCTTTTCGTATTAAGCACGGGAGTCGTAAGGAAAGACCTCTGCGTAGCTATCAAAACGAATTAATGAACGAAATAAACGAATTCCGATGAAACCAAGGCAAATTTCTGAGCCAGCGGTGGGAAAAAGATGCCAAGTATTGAGATGCAACATTATGAATGGTGCGATCCGAAGTCTTACTATTTACTCAAAATTGACTCAAATGGTTGACTGAACTTCACAGATGACTAAAGCCGGGAACTTAAACTAATGGTTTTGCCTTTCCACTTCCCAATTGACTCTCATAAAAGGCTAGGCTACCTCTTCACATTACACCTGATCCCAAATCATGTGCTCTGTTCAGGGGATCAATAGTGGCTATTAAGCTTTTCCCTTTCTATATATTCTTGAGAATAAGTAAATACCAACCTTTTTCCTATCAGCATCTCTCTATCTGACAGTAAATATTACCAACCACAATGAAATTTCTAGTAAGAGGAAAATCCGTCAACTTCCTAAATCGTGAGGGTCAAGTCCCTCTATCCTGTAGCGACCCGACCTCAGACGGTCAAGTCCCTGTGCTTAAGTGTCATCCCTGGATCGGGATGCTGACACACACAGTACTCGAGGATTTATAATAGAGGTAAATCACATGTATAAAATAACGTAAATACTATTACCTCAATCCAAATAGCGGAAGTAACAAGGTTGTGGATTCCCATCAACACCAACGGCAAAGCTGAGTATAGGAATCGTAACCCTAACGTATCACTTACTCTTCGTAAAATCCTGCAACATGAGACGTTGCAGCCACAAAGGGTCAGTACATTGAATGTACTGGCAAATTCACACCATAGAGCAATGATGAATAAAGGCTATCACTCCATGCATATTTGGCTGGTGGAGGCTCTATGGTTACAGTTTTGCGTAAAGCCAATTTTTCCCTACTACAAAGGAATATATTTTATTTAACTACAAAGTTGGTTGATAAAATATTGAGAAGGTAAACCCCCTCTCAATCCCAAATTAAAGTCATTAACAACCCAACAATATTAATTAAGAGTGTTGAGATACATGTGAATACTCAAGTACTAGATACTCAAATTTGTCTATAACCGGGGACACGGCTAACCATGATTAGTTTGTACACTCTGCAGAGGTTTGCGCACTTTTCCCCACAAGACTCGATCGCCTCCGTTGAATTTCTCGCACTACATGGTGTTTGAGAAACGGATAACCGAGACACAGTCTTTCAGAAACATTAACTCTCTACTCCGGGTTGACCATACCAAACCTACAAAACCCACTACCTGCTGATCTACCTCTTCAAGAGCTTCACGTAACTTACTCAACTATGCTAGAGCCCATAATAGCTTGTGGCTGCACACGGAAGTTTCTAGCATGAATAATCTCAGTTCCCTTTCAGCCTGGGTGGCGGTCCATAGGAAAATCACACGGTAACCCCGGGATTTCCAAAAAAACAGGCAATCACTGGATACCCCAGGTGCCTCAATCCACGCAGATGTGTATTTAAGTTGCCACCTTAAGTAAACCATTAATTACAATCTCACATCTGTCATGGAAACACTCAAACCCAATCCACGTCTACGAGCATAGCATGGCAATATAAGCAACGCGTAGAAATAACTCTCGAGGGTTTGATATGAAACAGGGCAATAGGTTCTACCTCAACAGCTACTTCCCAATACCCACATGTTATCAACCTACTCATGCAATGTTTGAGGGTGAAACTAATGCATAAAAACTGGGTAATAAAGAGGTATGATCAAAGTGTGAACTTGCCTGCAATGTTGATGAAGATGAATCACACTCAAAACTCTTGATAGTTCTACTCGTCACACTCTGGTCAATCTATCGTAATCAAGCAATAGTAACCACACATAAGCAATCACTCAAAAGATCGGGAAGAACGAAGAAGACAGTTCAGAAAATGTCAAAACCAAGCAAATAACTCTTGCAACATAAAACAATTTCTAACAGTACCAAAATTATGTGAATTTTGCCTTCTCAGAAAGTTTAGGTCAAGAGCTTCGAATAGCAAAAAGAATCAGTTCAAACGGAGCTTCGGAACTCAAGTTATGATCAAACGAAGTTCAAATTCAAATCTGATCTAATTCAAATTTTAAACTTTCAAAAACATGTTTGAGTTGGATTACTGGATACAAGGAATCATAACAAAGAAGTGGGCGTTGGTTTCGTCTAATTCCGACTAACGAGTAAAAAGTGATCGTTTTAAGAATAGGGACTAATCTGTAAAATAAAACAACTACAACTAGGTCCCTGGCGTAAAATAAACAGAAAACGAATAGAACAAATAACGAATGCTCGTTTATAAGATCTAAATAGTGGACGTTCGCTGTTTAATAAAACAAAAAAATAGATCTAGTCTAGGGTTTAAAAAAACCAAAGTTAAAATAAAACCGGATCGGACGGCGGTTATACCGGTTCGCAGTGGTTTGGCGGTTTTCGAGAGAAAACCGGCGGCGGCGTGGTTGAACTTCGGCGAGTCTGGCGAGCGGCGGCGGATGGCTCCGGCGAGCGGCGACGGGCAGAGACAGCGGCGAGCGCGGCGCGGGGCAGCGAAGTCGGAGGTGGCGGCGGTGAC
>NC_057810.1:394571489-394576273 GCF_018294505.1 Triticum aestivum
CGGCGGCGGCGGCGAGATCCGGCGGCGGTGGCGCTTTGCAAGGAGAGGCGAGGCAAGGAGAGAGAGAGAGAGAGAGACGGGGCCCGGGGCGGCTTTATAGGGGGAGGGGCGGCCTCGGGAGGCGTGGAGAAGGGGCAAGGGGAGGCGTGCCCGACCGGGACTCGGCGGCGGCGGCGGAGTCGGCCACGTCCCGAGCTCGGTGACGGAGGCGGTTGGCGAGCTGGGCTGGGCCTGGCTGAGGAGCTAGGCCGGCCCAGTCGGCAGGAGGATTTTTTTAAATAAAAAACAGACAAAGAATTAAAACAAAAGGGATAAGTACAAAATATAATATAGGCATATTATATATCAAAAATTTCAAAAAAAGATTTTCTACAACGTGGACATTTTTATAGCGTCAAATAAAAATCACACTAATTTAAATAAAGCAAAGAGTGCTTCTGCCCTAGTAAAATCCAGTAAGAATCATTTTAAAAAATACCAAAATTAATTCAAATTTATTTCTCTCCAATTTTATGATGTAGGGAATCATGTTACCCTATTTTCCATATATTTTATTTTTGGAGAAAAATAATTTGAATAAAACTCAAATAACCCCAAATTTGAAAATAAATTCAAAAGAACTTTGAATTTAATTCTTTGAAACTCCCAACTCATATTTCATATGTATTGAAGAAGTCATTTTATCTTCTCTCGTGAAAATCATTGAGTTGCATAAAGTTTCAGAATTGGAAATATTTTCCAAATGAAATTCAAGTATTTTCAACACCCCTTGTCATTTAAATAAATGGAAGAAGTCATGTCATCTTCTCTCTAGGGTTTTGTGATGAAAAGAACTTGAATTCACAAAGATCATAAAAGCAAAAATGAAAGTTTGGGAAAGTCCTTTTATTCCCTCTCATTTTAACTTTCAAAAGTTTCGAATTCACTCACTTTCAGTCAATCAATCAAACAATCAATCAAAACTATCTATTTGTTTATAACATTCCAAAATTTATAATTTTGGGATGTTACATATCCCCAATAAAAACCCCATTTTACTTCCTAACTATTGTACCAACCTCTATTTTTCATTAATAGTTCAAACAAGATTCACTATCTTTCTTATTCTACTCTTTCACAAACGGATCCGAACTGACTTCTTTGGATCTTATCCCATTCATACAAATGAACATATTATAGTATAGGCAAGTAATCCCTATTATTAAGTAAGTCATTCACAATCCATATCATTATCCTGATATTTACTAAGTCCAATTTGAGAATACTTTTTCCTTTTTTAGTCCCTTTAATTGACATAGATACAAGTACTCTACTAGGATGATGCACAATAAATAGTCAGGATAGCTCAGTTGGTAGAGCAGAGGATTGAAAATCCTCGTGTCACCAGTTCAAATCTGGTTCCTGGCACAGAAAAAACGATCTGCCGAATTCCAGTAAAGCCTATTTCACTTTTAGCCTTCATGGTGAATGGCCCACCCTTTCTTTGAACCTTGTCAATGATCGAACAAACTTACAGATATGAACTGAGTGCCATTTGATGAGTAAGATCGAACAAGGGAGAGGGATATGGAAATGATGAAGTAATGAAAGAGGAAGTCATACCGGTTAATGCTACAAGTGCCTACCATATTTCTTGAAATAATATTCATCATAAAGATTCACAACACTATTGGCTGCCTCACCAAGAGTTTGGAACGGGTGCTTCGCGTTGGTTATGACTTGAATTATGCGGTTTAGCTCCACTAAATCAACCTGTGGCACTGAGTGTAACTTCACGTTTTCGACAAAACTATCGAAAATCCGTTGCTGGGGTGCCTTTCCCCCAAATTGGGATATAAAGGCGACAAATCTCTTCTCGAGTATATCAGGGGTTATAGTTTCCGTCCCAGAAGTCGAGGCATCTGCATTTTGTGCAGGGTCATTATCGGGCGAGCATTCCGCAGTGGTAATGCTAGACTGCGGCACAGCGATCAAAATAAAGCCAGTCAAAACGTGCCCAGCCCAGACTGGGCAACGTGGCCATAAAGCGCGAACCAACATCCGTGATACGAAAACCAAAATAAGAATGAGGAAGAAAAAGATATCGGGATACGCATTCAAGCCAAGCACAAACTTACCAAACACTTTAGAGCAAAACACTTCCAAACGGCACATTATCCGCAACATGGAATGAAAGAGAAATTCAAATTATGTAAGGTTTTGAAAAAAGTCATGCGTAGAGTCCACGGGGAGCCTTTTTCGATTTGATCTCTAGTAAAACTAAGACTGGAGCTTGAAGCCACAACTCATTTTCCTGAAGAAGCCTAACTTCAGCATTTTTATACGATTTTCTGACTATCATTTGCCTTTAATTAAAATATGATAATCTTCGATTGGTAGAAGTGAGTCCGGATCTCCCTCTTTTCCACTAAAGCATTTCATTTCTATATGAAAAGAAGAGATGCTTCTAGGGACAATAAAGATCACTAGGAAAGAGCTGAGTTAAAATGGCACTCACTTGATTAAAGGGTTTCGTGTGTACTGACTGATCTAAGTGCAGAACCATTCAAGAAACGTAATTGAAAGAAAGAAAGAGCGCTATTCTTCTTTAGTTAGGTACTGCCATCAATGAGTTTGCTAAGAAAGACCCCGGTGGAATATTTGGCCTGCTTACTAACTTATAGGCCTCAGAGGGGACCCTTTCTCGCCCAGCCCTACCTACAGGGAGTGTAGGATTTCGTTCACAACTCTTTTTCCTAGAAATCTCAATCCAGGGAGTCACTACTCTTTTTCTCAAACAAGAAGCTGACAAAGAGATCCATCCATTTGATTTTCCCAAGAGACTGGTTTGATTCCACCAGAGTCTCTCTTAGCGCATAAGTAGAAATTCATTCTGATTAGCATGAAAACCATTCTGCAAGATATCAAGAAATTCTTTAAATAAGTCATCATTCATTAGCGCGTAAGAGCATTCATTCTATCAACGATATTTCTCGAACTGGCGCACTTCCCTGTAGAGAGGAAAGTAGGAGATTTCTCGTAAGGATTATACGTGATTTTCCCATTATGTGAGCGTGCATTTCCTCAATCATTAAGAATTGGGCCTTGGGAAGAAAAACTAGTTCTATGTCAATTCTATAGCCAGAGAAAGAGGGAATGAATGATCGGTCTCGTTCTGGATCTCTTTCCTTGCGCCCTAGTCCATTCCATCTATCTTGACTGCAACTTGGATTCTTTCTTGACTGCTATTTGGATTGGTAGTCTGTCAAATCTCTAAGCAGGTGCCTAGAAAACCTTTCGGAATAGGAGGAGTATCAGATAGTTTCTCATCAGGAATGGAATTCGGTTTCCAATCTGGTCACATATGACTCTTGCCCTAAAGCAATTTCTTGATTAGGAGAAGTGGGTGGCCCATAGAAAGGAATGCCTGCCTATCCATAGCCGGGCAAATTGCTGCATATTCAAGTCACCCAATTCTCTTCTCTTGCACTATGTCTATTGGAATGGACCCTTGATTCTCCAGTAGATCCTCCTGGTATGGAAGGATATCATCCACAAAACAGATTGCGGAAAATGCCATCCAAGTTCGCAAAGGAGTGGTCTTCCTAATCTCTCTTTTGTTTGTGGGAATCTCTAGTGAGACATGTGATAGAAGGGGTAAAGGTGAATTTAATTCCTCTTTCTCTCGGAAATATACGCCACATGCCAGTGATCGATCTCTCTCAAGCTAGGTATCGGTGAAGTCCGTCATTGAATTGAAGTGGTAGAGTGGTAAGTGGGCGTACGGTCTATGGATTTCTTATCAGTGGCATTAGTTCCTTCTCTAGATAGATGGCTATTGAGCTTCTCATTCATGAGAGTCATGCGCCGGATCAAGGGCTCCCTCATCTCCTATTTGGAAATGTATAGGTTCTGTATGTAAGTGGCCAGTGCCCGCGGGTAAAGGCTGGTCATCAAAAGTCATCTAATCCATCTAAGTGCCAGTATTGCCCAGTGCTTGACTGGAGTTGTCATGATACCCGGATACTCACCTCACCATACGCCAATTCAGGGAAAGGTCATGCCGGGAAGCTTCCTTGAAAGTGTAACGCCCCGGATTCGATGCGCCAGGTGTCTTCCAGTTATTCGCCGTTGTTGCCACGTCATATGCTTGCGTGTTGCATTTTGCCATGTCATCATCTACATTTCATATCATGTCATCATGTGCATCTCATTTTGCATACGTGTTCGTCTCATGCATCCGAGCATTTTTTTTGTTGTCCGTTTTGCAATCCGACACTCCTATGTCCTCCGGCGCCCCCTTTTGCCTCTTTTCGTGTGCGGGTGTTAAACCTTCTCGGAATGGACCGAGGTTTGTCAAGCGGCCTTGGTACACCACCGGTAGACCGCCTGTCAAGTTTCGTGCCATTTGGAGTTCGTTTGATACTCCAACGGTTAACTGGGGAACCGTAAAGCCTCTTTTGTGTGCAGCCCAACACCCCTCCCAAACAGCCCTTGAGCCCATCCAAACCCCCTCCATGCTCTCGGTCGTTCGATCACGATCGCGTGGCCGAAAAGCGCACCCCATTTGGAGTCTCCTAGCTCCCTCTACCTATAAATATGTGCCTCCCCCAAAAATCCCGGGTCCCGAAACCCTAGGCCCGCTCCCTCTCCGCCGCTGGACACGTCCGGATCAGACCGGACATGTCCGCTCCACCGCGCCGCCTGCCGCAGCGAATCCCAGCGTGCCACGTGGTGATCCTCGCCGCCAGCCACCGCCGGCCCGCGAGCCCACGGCGGGCCCGTGAGCCAGACTCCGCCGCCCC
>NC_057810.1:394576772-394619932 GCF_018294505.1 Triticum aestivum
CTCTCTTCCTCTCTCTCTCTCTCCCCTCGCTAACCGCCCTGTCGGCCTCTTCCTTTGCAGGAGCTCGCCGGCGCCCGCCTCGGATCTCGTCACCGGAGCGCGGCAACCTCGCCTGAGGCCAGATCTGGCGCCCCCGCGCCCAAACCCGTCCATTCCCGTCAGTCTCCCCCGGATCCAGCGATCTTCCTTGCTGCCGCCGACCATGGCCTCCTCGCCGGCGTCCTGCTCAGGACCGTGCGCCCGAGCGCGTTGACCGCGTGGGCCACGTGGGCCCCGCAAGCCGCTCCAGCCCCGGCCCGCGTCGCCTCTCCACCAGCCCAAGCCGGCCTGCCTCCTCCTCCTTCCTGGGCTGAGCCCATGGTGAGCCCCGCCTAGATCCCGCCCCGGTCGCATTTTAGTATTCTCTCGCGCATCCGTTTTTTTCCAGAAAACTGCTAAGTCCCTGTTTTATGACATTTTGTGCACCTCTTTGTCATGCCATATCTCCGTGTATGTAGCTCCGTTTTGCGTGCATGATATATCAAAATGTTTGTTGTGAGATGCTCTTAATTTGGTTCCATTATGCCATGCTTGTTTGGATCCATCTTGATGCCCTTATCATTGTTGTAAGAGTGCTATATGATGTTAATCTGCTGAAACTGTTATAACTTGTTGTTTTGTCTTTTTCGTTGCCTTTTGTGTGTGCATCCTATGAGCTTGAGCCCTACATGTGTTTTGAAGTACTAGATGACCTGGTTGCGCCAATGGCGCAATAAGCGAATTAGAAGCGATGATGGTAGTGAGTAGTCCTGGCCATGGGCAGCCCGGCCCGGTCGGCCTGACCAGACTCGGGCTGAAAAAGCCCGACCCAGCCCAGGTTTTGAGCCCGAAGCATTGGCAAGGGCTGGCCCGGGCCCATTGTTTTCGCCGTTTAAGGAAGAGGCCCGGCCTGTGGCCGATGGGCTTTTAGCGTGATGGGCCAGGCTCGGGCCCAATAGCCGGGCCAGGCCGAGCTCGGGCTTGGGTTTTTTGCGTCAGGCTTTGGTTGGCCCGGCCCGACAGCCGAGCCTGGGTTTTTTGCGTTAGGCTTTGGTTGGCCCGGTCCGAAGCCTGGCCCGGCCCAAGGGATGGCCAAGTATAGTAGTGAGTAAGTAGGAGATGTAGATGGAAGTTAATGGAATGTGGATTGTATTACAAATAGTGTATATTAATTAGCGATCATATACAGAGCAATATAAATGGGAATTTCTTATCTATATTGGCCACAAAAGCATAAAGCTTGTCACCCGAACATAAGAAAATATTTGCGTTAAACAACAAGGTTCTCAAGCATCATGTCACCGATGCCGCATGCTGGTACAACGTTAAACAACTCGAGCCGCTGCAACATACATGCATCTTCTATGGAAATAGATATATACCAAAAATCCGCGATAGTGCCATTGCTCCGGCATCATGTCACCGATGCCGCATGCTGGTACGGAACTTGATTGTAACTGCAAACCTCTGTCCAACTTTGCAGCAGAAAAACTGGTTGTGGGAGCTACAGCTTAATGAACATGAGTATGAACTTGTCCGTAATGTCAACCATCTCCATGACAGGATCTGTGCACACATAAAAACAAAATCAAACCAGATACTGGAACCATTTTATGTGCGAGCAATAATGATCTAAAAGTAGATACTTACATGGCATATTTATACGTAATAAATCATATGTAGTAGATCTAAAGAACATGCAAGTACGTACTCAGATAGTATCTTCATACAATGGTTTATATTTCTAGTTAATGCTAGGTTCAGTTCATGGCTTCATATGAGATAACCTGGCAACCGAGGCACAAATCGTAGAGAGATAAAGCTGGCAACTAATCTGTATAATCATCTTCAAGGAAAGGCAAGAAAATAGTGTGCAGCAGCAAAGCTTTACTTTTTTTTAAGAAAGCAAAGCTTCAGCTATTCCTTCAGCAAGGAACCAAATTCAGAAATCAAAGTCCAAACAGAGAATAAATGTTTCCCTATAGAGCTTATAGGCAAGCAGATCTAAATACCAAATGCTAATGTAATATTGGTATCCATAAGCAGTAGCTTTAGATCCTAAAATTCATCAGCACTATAGCCACATAATTTTCACTATTCTGTCTATTTCCCCTTTCATATCATTCAACTCTTTGTTTATTGGATCTTCATAAACACCAAAAATCTCAAGGATTTACATGCACATTAGAAATTAAACTTGCCTTAGCATTCTATTTGTAAACTGCACCAAAAGAGAGAAGCCACAGGCATCTAGGGCGAAGATGAACTCGCACGTATGTACACTGGGAAGCATGCATATGAAAGTTAGAAGCATACGTTTACCTATGGTTGTAATCACTATGAATAGAATTAGCAACTACTATTTATTCGTTACTTGAATGGAATCAACAGTGACTTTCATGCATTGCATATACGACGGCTGGCCCTATATGCCTCCTCTGCCTTATCTCGTAACTACTACTAATAATTGTTGACTGGGCTCGGCTGCTGTCTAAACAAAGACAACTGCATTCAAGCACAGGGCAGTACCTCCTAAGACTGAACTTTAATTAACAGAAGCAAGCATCTGCCAATTTATTGAAGGAAGAACACCACACCTGAAACACAACAGGCCTATCAACTTAATCCAGACATATAAATCTGTGGTCAGACCACCACCATCACACCTAAAAACTTAGGAAAAGTCTGTAGTCCATGTCACAATTATAAATACTCTGTTTTCACCTTAAACTATCATAAAAGAGAAATAAAAATACAAGAGTAATATAATGTAGACCAATGCACAACACATCGGGTGAAGATTTCCAAAGATAAGCAATCAGATCAGTTCAGTTGCACACAACATGTTCATACAACTACTTCCACAAACAGTTCCACATGTAATACCTCAGAGCTGGTAAAAAAAGACACAGACATTATTGAGGGTTTGTGATAGGATGGTATGCCATCGACAAGTTAAGGTGATAAAAAAATTGGCGTATTTTCTATTATGGGCAAAGAAGCAAGAGTTTCACTATTACAAGTTGTAAGAAACGGATCTTCAAAGCATATTTTGACATGTGAATTGGCTTTTACTCCCTCTGTTCCTAAATACTTGTCTTTTTAGAGATTTCAACAAGTGACTACATGCGGCACAAAATGAATGAATCTACACTTTAAAATATGTCTATATACATCCGTATGTTGAGTCCATTTGAAATGCCTAGAAGGACAAGTATTTGGGAACGGAGGGAGTACATGGCAAATAATTACAGCGAAGAAGTGGTAACCTATACATATATGCAATGCAGTCTAATTCTAGTTCTTTACTGCATTGTTCTGCAAAAAGTAGGAGCATCACAATATATTAGTGCAAGTTCAGGACTGCGTTCACTCTTCCTTAAAAAATTATGCAAGGTGACTCTGGTAACCATATACCAGTTTACAAAATATATAACATTGAATCATATACCAGTTTACAAAAATCCATATGTTTGTATTATTATTCGAACTATCTAATGAAAGAAGGCAGCAACTAACACATAAATTCATTAGAAAGAGATGGTATTCCAGATAGCGCCCCGGACAACGCTTCATTACCAAGAGATTATGCAGGAACTATAATGCAAATACCTGAAGAGAACATTACCATAAGCCTTCTTGGAACCAAACTCACACTTTCATGTTTCATGCACACAGGTAGTCAAGAGCAATAAATAAGAATCCATAATCTGATGGCATAATTAGACAGGAAAGGTTTAGCATTTGCTATTCTGTTGTAAATTATTGTTTTGATCACTTGACAAGCACATGAAGGTTTTATTTCTTCCAAGCTATTATACTCGATCTTAACAGCATATTGAACATCAATCTTACCAACTTGGCAACTTACTTAGATGCCCCAAAATCGGCAAGCTTAATGCAGCCTTTGTTATCAACAAGAATGTTTGCACCCTGTAAAACAATCACATGATCACCAAGATAATTAGCACAACCAAACAATCAATGACACAAAGATTCTAGTATATTCAGGCTTCAGAGTTTTTACCTTAATGTCTCTACGTATTATTGCATTGCTATGGAGATATTCCAACCCTTGCAAAATCTGCTTAGTATACTTCCTAATGACCTGATCAAAATACGAAACGAATTAGTTTCTCTTCTGCGAGTCAAATCACAGAAAACCGCATGATTGATGGTTACTTACTGCCTCCGGGAATGAACCGAGTTTTTCAAGAAGCGACTGGATAGACCCTCCAGGAACAAACTCCAGCAGGATATTCAGTGTGTCTTCCTCACGGACAGTCCCGAGGTACCTCTTCTCAAATCACAGGAAGTAGATCAAACAACTGCAGTCTAGCAGTCAAGTATAGAGTATCTAAAATGTAATCGATCTTTCACCTACTAACCACAATATTGGGGTGTGAAAGGTTCTTGAGGAGTTTCACTTCTTCCTCAAGTTCTCTTATATGCGCCTAATCGTAGAAACAAAAGCCACAAATCACCTCACATGAAGGAAAGCCTCAACAACTAAATTGGTAACCAAATCGGTCGGAGAAGTGCTACTCACTTGGGCCTTACCACGGCTATCACTTGCATTACACTGCTATGCATATACTAATCATTTGAATTTATTCCTAGAAGGTAAATAAAGAACGGAAGCTTAAGCACAACCACTGATTTCTATCAACTTCCCAAAACAAAGCATCTGAAGCTATATTAATATGCAAGCCCAGATTCCCATATACTTTATTATGGGGGAAAACAACCATATCAGAGATAAACATGGATCATCACTTACTTTTGTTGTTGTTGTTGGAAAGAGCATGACTTCCTGATGTGTGCTTCATTTCGTTCTTCTACAACCGAACTCTATAATAAAGAACAAACTAATAAGGCACACACTCAGTACTGGTAACATCTGTAATCGATGGATGGTAATTATATTCGAACACCCTTGGAAAGGAAACATAAACCTGGGTTGATCGGCGCTGTTCTGAAACAGCTGTATGCAGGCAGTGGAGATAGTTGAGCAGGCTGCCATGCTTGTGACAAAGCGGCTGCTCTGTGCATATGTGACAATTAAGAAGGGTTCAAAAGTTAGCGTGACAACGTGTATAATATCAAAACCGAGACATATGTTTACCATCGACATCTTCAGCAGCATCTAACTCTTCTTCCTTGACCGTTACTTCCTGGAAACAAACAGCCAAGCTATTAAATCGTTTGATTTCACTGTATTTGATTTGAGAGGATTAACTGTAAAGCATCGTTAGATTCCTGAATTTGATCTGTTTAGAATGAGTACACAGGACAATGTGCAGATGTACCAATCAAGCATCCGTTTATACTATCCAGGAGCTCAGAGTTTAGTAACTCTACTTCATATGATAGCAGGTAATATCTATGGTAGGGCGTATCTTGTACCCACAAGACTAATGTCAATTTGTTTGTAAGACATGCATAATCACTTTTCTTAGCCGACTTGAGGCTATAATGAGAAGTTAAAAAACACTATCTATTATAAATTCTATTGTATGCGGCGTGCAGACATTTAAAACACCTATGTTTTCTGACAAATGAATGGTAATGGCTGATTACTAATTTCCTAAATCTGTTTTTTTTCTTCGAAACCTAATTCTCGGATAAACAGGCCTAAATGGAAAAATGGAGGGTGGATGTACAATTATGACAGCTAGCTCATACAGAGGCATGAAGAACATCCTCTGTTTGCATGACCAACATCATGTACTGCTCTGTCAGACCACAAGATTAAAACAAACACTTTTGAAACCTTCGTTTACAAATTTAGCTTTTGTCAGTGGGTAATAGAAATACAAAATCATGTCACGTGCTCTCTTACACAGAAAAATCAAACATCAAGCGTGACTGTATTTAAGAGAGAGAGAGAGAGAGAGTTCACCTTGTTCATCTTTATCAATCTCATTCTCAAAATTCCTCTTCTACTCTCCACAAGTAACCAGAATATGAGAGTCAAAATTAGATTATCAGAAAACTGGAAAATCAAGGACGCAGATTGGAGAGGAGGAGGGAAGAAGCGAAGGTGAGGAGGAGGGGCACGGCTGCTACCTGTAGACATGCGTGGCTTCAGAGGGTTGCCCGCCCCCACCCCTTGATTATGCTGTCGTGGCCCTGTCTAGATCAATCTGAGAAGCTCAGGTGGTCGCCATCTCCCCAACCGACGAGCGCCCCCAGCTTCTCCCGCCTGTACGCACCTGCCCGGCCCTTCTTCTCCATCGCTGCCGGTCCAGTCGACATCCCACAGGCTGAGCCCGAGCAGCCCCATCCCCCTCGACTTGTGGAGGCAGGGAGGAGGCGGCAGGGATATTCCTCCCCATACGCCCCCACTCTCTCCTCCTCCTCCTTCCTCGTCTCATCCACCCCTCCTCGTCCCGGATCCCGCCGAATCTGAGGCTTGTGGGCGCGGAGGCGAGCTTCTCCGACGGCGGCAGCGGCAGGAGAGGAGGCGGGGGTCGCGGTGGAACCGGCCAGCACGATGGGGAGAGAGAGGGGTTAGAGAGAGAGAGAGAGAGGAGGGTGACGAGGAGGGGGAGGCGAGGGGACGGGAGGCGGCGGCTAGGTCTTCTCCACGGGGGAGGCTGCCTTTTATACGCCTGGATGCGAAATGATGAAAATGCCCCTGGCGGGGCACGAAAATAACAGGCAGTGGCATGAGTACTGTTCATGGCAAATTAAAGGCGACGTGGCCACCTTCGTTGTGACTATGAGTTCTTCTGGGTTTATATGTTCAATGCCATGTGAGGGAGTTCTGGACTAGGGGGTGTCCGGATAGCCGAACTATCATCATCGGTCGGACTCCAAGACTATGAAGATACAAGATTGAAGACTTCGTCCCGTGTCCGGATGGGACTTTCCTTGGCGTAGAAGGAAAGCTTGGCGATACGGATATGTAGATATCCTACCATTGTAACTGACTCTATGTAACCCTAGCCCTCTCCGGTGTCTATATAAACCGGATGGTTTTAGTCCATAGAGAAACAACAATCATACCATAGGCTAGCTTTTAGGGTTTAGCCTCCTTGATCTCGTGGTAGATCTACTCTTGTAATACCCACATCATCAATATCAATCAAGCAGGATGTAGGGTTTTACCTCCATCAAGAGGGCCCGAACCTGGGTAAAACATCGTGTCCCTTGTCTCCTGTTACCATCCGCCTAGACGCACAGTTCGGGACACCCTACCCGAGATCCACCGGTTTTGGCACCGACATTGGTGCTTTCATTGAGAGTTCCTATGTGTCGTCACCAATAGGCTCGATGGCTCCTTCGATCATCAACAACGACACGGTCCAGGGTGAGACTTTTCTCCCCGGACAGATCTTCGTATTCGGCTGCTTTGCACTGCGGGCCAATTCGGTTGGCCATCTGGAGCAGATCGAAAGCTACGCCCCTGTCCGCCAGGTCAGATTTGGAAGTCTTAACTTCATGGCTGACATCCGCGGAGACTTGATCTTCAACGAATTCGAGCCACAGCCGATCGCGCCGCACTGTCACGATGGACATGATTTAGCTCTGCTGCCGGACAGTACCCTGGAGGCCGCACACGAAACCGCTCCGACCCTCGATTCGGAGCCGGCTGCGCAGATCGAGGACGGATGGTTAGACACCACCTCGGGGGCTGCAACCTCTACGACTATAGAGCCGAGTACTGACTTTGTCCCTTCTGAAGCTCGTGACTCCAAGGTGCCGGACTCCTTGCCGGACTCCGAACCTCCCGCGCCCCCACCAATCGAATCCGGTTGGGCGCCGATCATGGAGTGCGCTGCCGCGGACATCTTTCAACACTCACCTTTTGGCGACATTCTGAACTCGCTAAAATATCTCTCGTTATCAGGAGAGCCCTGGCCGGACTGCGGTCAGGACGGTTGGGATGCGGACGACGAAGAAATTCAAGACCCACCCACCACCCACTTAGTAGCCGCTGTTGATGATCTAACCGACATGCTAGACTTCGACTCCGAAGACATCGACGGTATGGACGACGATGCCGGAGACGACCAAGAACCAGCGCCTACTGGGCACTGGAAAGCCACCTCGTCATACGACATATACATGGTGGATATCCCAAAGGATGGGAATGGCAAAGGAACAGCGGAGGAAGACCCCTCCAAGAAACAGCCCAAGCGCCGGCGTCAGCGGCGCCGCTCTAAATCCTGCCACAGCAAGAATAGAGATTCCGGCACCGGAGATAATAATACCCCAGACAGTGCCGAAGACAACCCCCTCCAGCAAGATTCAGCGCAGGAGGACGGAGATGCCAACCCTCACAAGAGGGCGGCAGACGAAGAGGTAGAGGAAGATAGTTACATGCCTCCCTCTGAAGACGAGGCAAGCCTCGACGACGACGAATTTTGTCGTGCCTGAGGATCCCGTCGAACAAGAGCGTTTCAAACGCAGGCTTATGGCCACGGCAAACAGCCTCAAGAAAAAGCAGCAATAGCTTAGAGCTGATCAGGATCTGCTAGCCGACAGATGGACGGAAGTCTTGGCGGCCGAAGAGCATGAGCTCGAACGCCCCTCCAAAAGCTACCCCAAACGCAAGTTGCTCCCCCGATTAGAGGAGGAGGCATATAAACCTGCATCACCGGAGCACAATACGGCTGACCGGCCACCTCGTGGCCGCGACAGAGAGGCCTCTAGGCCCTTCACTAGAACCGTACCCCGGCATCGCTCGAACAGCACAAAGCCACAGGGGAATGCTCCGGACTTGCGAGATATATTGGAGGATAAGGCAAGACAATCAAGATCGATCTATGGATCGCGTGGGCGCCCCATGATACGTGACGACAACCGTCGCGCTGGACACAGTAAGTCCGGCCGGGCCGAACACAATAGACAAAGCTTGTTGGAGCTTCGCCGTGATATAGCCCAATACAGAGGCGTCGCACACCCACTATGCTTCACAGACGAAGTAATGGATCATCAAATCCCCGAAGGGTTTAAACCCGTGAATATCGAATCCTATGACGGCAGAACAGACCCCGCGGTTTGGATCAAAGACTATCTCCTTCATATCCACATGGCCCGCGGTGACGATCTTCACGCCATCAAATACCTCCCACTCAAGCTTAAAGGACCAGCTCGGCATTGGCTTAACAGCTTGCCAGCAGAATCAATTGGATGTTGGGAGGACCTGGAAGCCGCATTCCTTGATAACTTCCAGGGCACGTATGTGCGACCACCAGACGCTAACGACCTAAGCCACATAATTCAGCAGCCAGACGAATCGGCCAGACAATTCTGGACACGGTTCTTAACTAAGAAAAATCAAATCGTTGACTGTCCGGATGCGGAGGCCCTCGCAGCCTTCAAACATAACATCCGCGACGAGTGGCTTGCCCGGCACCTGGGACAGGAAAAGCCGAAATCCATGGCAGCCCTCACATCACTCATGACCCGCTTTTGCGCGGGAGAGGACAGCTGGCTAGCTCGCAGCAACAACCTCAGCAAAAATTCCGGCAGTCCGGATACCAAGGATCGCAATGGCAGGTCACGTCGCAACAAGAATAAACGCCGCATTAACGACGACAATAATGAGGATACGACAGTTAACACCGGATTCAGAGGCTCGAAACCCGGTCAGCGGAAGAAGCCATTCAAAAAAACTACTACGGGTCCGTCCAATTTGGACCGAATACTCGATCGCTCGTGCCAGATACACGGCACCCCCGAAAAGCCAGCCAACCACACCAACAGGGACTGTTGGGTATTCAAGCAGGCAGGCAAGCTAATTGCCAAAAACAATGACAAGGGGCTGCATAGCGATGACGAAGAAGAGACCCGACCGCCGAACAACAGAGGACAGAAGGGTTTTCCCCCACAAGTGCGGACGGTGAATATGATATACGCAACCCACATACCCAAGAGGGAGCGGAAGCGTGCACTCAGGGACGTATACGCGATGGAGCCAGTCGCCCCGAAGTTCAACCATGGTCCTCCTGCCCGATCACTTTTGATCGAAGGGACCACCCCACCAGCATCCGCCACGGCGGATTTCCCGCATTGGTTTTAGACCCAATCGTCGATGGATTTCACCTCACCAGAGTCCTGATGGACGGCGGCAGCAGCCTGAACCTGCTTTATCAGGACACAGTGCGCAAGATGGGCATAGACCCATCAAGGATTAAACCAACAAAGACGACCTTCAAAGGTGTCATACCAGGTGTAGAGGCCAATTGTACGGGCTCAGTCACACTGGAAGTGGTCTTCGGATCCCCGGATAACTTCCAAAGCGAGGAGTTAATCTTCGACATAGTTCCGTTCCGCAGCGGCTATCATGCTCTGCTCGGACGGACCGCATTTGCAAAGTTCAACGCGGTGCCGCACTACGCATACCTCAAGCTCAAGATGCCAGGCCCTCGAGGAGTCATCACGGTCAATGGAAACACCGAGCGCTCCCTCCGAACGGAGGAACATACAGCGGCTCTCGCGGGCAGAAGTACAATGCAGCCTCTTAAGGCAATTCTCGAGTCCGGCCGTTAAGCGACCGGACACGGCCAAACGCGCCCGAAGTAACCTACAACAAGACCACCTGGCGTGTTCCGAGCACGCGTAGCAATGCGACCCCAACCCCAGCCCTCACAAGATCGCAAGACTGGTCCTTCGCGTACATAATTACGCTCTGGAGATACCATGGGCATAGGGGAAGGGGCACGACCACGACAGGCCCAGAATGCGGCTCAACCACATCAGGGGCTCCCAAGTGTGTCATTTCCTTTTTTTTCCTTTTTTCTTTCTTACCCACAGGACTCCGTTTACCAGAGGCCCTGTCCGGCAGTAGACCGACCGAACTCACGATGCAACAGCCAGGGAAGGAGAAAGGCTGCGACGAATATCCAGGTGGTCTCCTTTACGAGCACTAAATCTGTTTTATACACCACTCCGCAGCCTACCCCTGGAGGGGGGCATGTTTAATAGTCCTGTCCCTTGCTTGTCGCACTATTTGTATCGTTCTGCATTCATAGCAGTGCTTCTTGAATAAAACAATGCAGCACCTTTTTGCTTATAATTCCATTTCTTTCTTATACATATGTTCATTTGCAACATGTTGCATCCATACACTTTGGTATGGCTAAAAACACCAGGGGCTTATGTTCCCCACATCATGGTGTGATAAGTCCGAACACTTTCACAAGTGCGGCACCCTGAACTAATAGCATTATATGCATCAGCTCCGAATCATGTCTTGGGTCAATAGTTGGGTTTGCCCGGCTCCCATGTTTTGGTACCTTACGTTCCGTTGTATCGGCTAAGGTAGCACTGGGAGAACCACTGCGATTGCGCCCCAGTTGAGCTGGGCTAACGCCTCAGTGGAGAAAGCTAAAACTGACCGTCATGATGAGGCGAGAGCCGGTCGTTGTTCGAGAGGTTTTTTCGAGTCCCTAAAGACTTATGCCGCTTAGAGCGAGGAACCGGCTTTGTCCGGCCCAGGCGTGGATAGCGCCCTGAATTCGGCCTTCCGAACACTAGGGGCTTCGCCAAAATTTAAAATTATAGAATTCTATGGCTAAGTGAGAGTGTTCAAGCATTATAAGTCCGGTTGCCTAGTTCATCGTGTTGAGCGCCTCCCTAGATGGACCCAAATATGGGAACAAGGGTGCTCAAATTTATCCCAAACACCCCAGCACTGGTGGCATGGGGGCTGAAGCCGACGACTTGCCATCTCTCAGATTTGATAAACAGCCGCACAGAAGGTAATATTTTAAATCAAAAAGCGTTGCTTCGCGCATATGAACAAAGTTTTCTGCGCACAGGATAACAAAATGCGAGTCTACTCAAATATTACATTATTGGGGCACTCACCTGCAATAGTGCGGGCACTCTTCAGGACACTCTTGTAATACATCTCGGGCGTGCGGTACTCCTTGCCCAGCGGTGGCGCGTCCGTCACAAGCTTCTCAGCATCCATCTTGCCCCAGTGCACCTTAGCACGGGCAAGGGCCCGACGGGCACCTTCAATACAGGCGGATCACTTGATGACCTCAACCCATGGACACGCATCCACCAGCCGCCACACTAGGCCGAAGTAGCTCCCAGGCATGGCCTCATTGGGCCACAGCCGAACTATGAGGCCCTTCATGGCCTATTCGGACACCTTGTGGAGCTCGACCAGCTGCTTCAGCTGGTCGCTAAGGGGAACCGGATGTCCAGCCTCAGCATACTGAGACCAAAAGACCTTCTCCATCGAGCTCCCCTCCTCGGCCCTGTAGAAAGTGGCAACATCGGACACGCTGCAGGGCAGATCTGCGAACGCTCCTGGAGAGCTCCGAATTCGGGTGAGTAACACGTAATCCACATCCACATGCTTGCTTTGCATGAAAAATGCCTTACCCGACGCTATTTTCTTCAACGCCTCGATTTCCAGGAGGGCCTTGTAGGCTTCGGCCTTAGCGGCTTTGGCACTCTCAAGAGTCGATGCAAGCTCGGACTCTCGAGTCTTCGAGTCACGCTCCAAACTCTCATGTTTTTCCACGAGAGCCTGGAGCTCTTGACGTACCTCCGCCACCCGCGCCTCCTGCTTCTCTCGCTCGGCACGCTCCGCGGCCGCATTACGTTCGGCCACGGACATCACCTCCTTCAGGGTCGCCACCTCGTTTGTGGCCCCTGCAATACCCACGTTATCCTTGTCATTCTTTTTGCAACCAAATCCTTTTCTGTAAGGTACAACTTTCATAAGGTGCTACTCACCTTCTTTGTCCTCGAGATGCTTCTTGGCACAACCGAGCTCGTTCTCGGACCGCTCGAGGTTTTGCTTCAACGCATTGACCTCTGTAGTCAGTGCGGCAGAGGTCAGTAGGGTAGCCTACAATCCCATATCGACATATTTTTTATGACTCCTGCGTATATCTTTTTAGATCCTCAGTCCGACTTTTCTTTCTGAACACCGAACCGAGCATCAGGGGCTAATGTCTATGCGGTACTATTTTACATATATTAATATTCTTACCTCAAAGCCTGATAGAAGGCTGCTGCAGGCTTCGGTCAGCCTGCTTTTGGTGAGCTGGACCTTCTGAATCACCACACTCATGACAGTGCGGTGTTCCTCCTCGATGGAAGCGCCGTTGAGCGCCTCCAGCAAGTTATTCGGCGCCTCCGGTTGGACGGAGGCCGCTGGCGCCACGGTCTTGCCCTTCTTACGAAGGGACCGCCCACCGGACTCTGGAACCACTACAGGTTCCGGTGCGGAGTCCGGCACGAAGTCCGGGAGGTCGCCCTGTGCCACCTCTGGGTCCTCCTCCTCCGGATGGGTCCCTCTCTGGGATCCCACCTCGACGTCGTCAGCATCGCGGGGAGAAGAGGCGGTTGGAAGTGAAGTGTTGTTCACATCCGACGAGCCCAAGGACCCGCTCGACAAAGCGGGAAGATCGTCCTTGGGTGGACTGCAGGGTTGTATGCGGCGTTAGAAAGACACCAAGTGGCAAAAAGAAAAATCATGAAGTCATTCGGGAGTCCGGATACTTACGATCTCGCTAGGGGCTTGGCCCTTGGAGGCCAATCCTCGTCGTCGTCACCGGCGTTGGCGGAACAGTCCGGGGGAAGAGTCCTTCCCTTCTTGGACCCTTCAGCCTCCCTAGCTGGGGAGGCCTTCCTTTTCTTCCCTCCCCCCGCTGGGGGAGAGACCTTTTTCTTCTCCTCATCCTCGGGGGAGGAGTCCGCCTCGGAGTCATCGGACACCTGAAAACGGGAACTCTTTCAAGTACCCGTGGCCTCCTTCTTGGCCTTCTTCTCCGGCACCACATGGGGTGCCGGAACCAGCAGCCCCGCCAGATGGGCATCCACTGGGTCTTCTGGCAAGGGGGCCGGACAGTTAGTCTGCTCGGCTTTCTTCAGCCAGTCCTGTTAAAGGAAAGGGAGTTTAGATACCGCATAGAGTCAAACTATGGAAAACAAGTGTCCCGTAAAGGGTAAAATCATTTACCTCGTCAGCCTGACGCTGCGAGCGAAATCCGCGATCTTCGATAGCGGACGCGGGGGCCTGACGCCCTTAAAAAGCACCTTCCAGGCATCTTCGTACCTAGTGTCGAAGAGCCCGCTCAAGGTTCGGTGCTGAGCCGGATCAAACTCCCACAGTTTAAAGGCCCGTTGTTGGCACGGGAGGATCCGGCAGATGAGCATGACCTGGACTACGTTGACAAGCTTGAGCTTCTTGTCCACCAGCTTCTGGATACAGGCTTGGAGTCCGGTCAGCTCCTCCGAATTGCCCCAAGTCAGGCCACTCTCCTTCCAAGAGGTGAGCCGTGTGGGGATGCTAGATTTGAATTTGGGGGCCGCTGCCCATTTAGGGTCACGCGGCTCGGTGATGTAGAACCACCCTGATTGCCACCCCTTGATGGTTTCCACGAAGGCGCCCTCGAGCCAGGTAACGTTGGATATCTTTCCCACCATGGCGCCTCCGCATTCTGCTTGGTTCCCCTTCATGACCTTTGGCTTGACATTGAAAATCTTGAGCCACAAGCCGAAGTGGGGCTGGATGCAGAGGAAAGCCTCGCACACGACGATAAACGCCGAGATGTTGAGGATGAAATTCGGGGCCAGATCATGGAAATCCAGGCCGTAGTAGAACATGAGCCCCTGGACAAAGGGGTGAAGTGGGAAGCCCAGTCCGCGGAGGAAATGGGGAAGGAATACCACCCTCTCATGGGGCCTGGGGGTGGGGATGAGCTGCCCCTTGTTGGGGAGCCGGTGCACGAAGTTGCTGGATAGGTATCCGGCGCCGTGCAGCCTCTCGATATGCCCCTCCGTAACGGAGGAGGCCATCATGTCACACCCTAGCTAGTTCATGCATTAGAGTGTTGCATCATGTTTATTCTTTCAATAGAAACCTGAAATGGGGATGACAGAACCCCCAGCCCCTCTGAAACAACTAGGGTTTACTAAAAATAATTTCAATGAACCTGAAATGCCCTTCTAAAATGTCCATCATTTTTGTTTTGGTTCAGAACCTCTACCAAAAGTGATGCACAATTTTCTAGGTCATCCTAAGGTCTTTGAATTAACTCATAAGTATTTGAGTTTGGGCATTTAAATTATATAAATTATTTTGAATGCTCAAATATTTCCAAACTAAAATGTTCCTTGCTGGAAATATTCCAGCTAAGGACCAGGTGCAGTTTGGTGAATTTTGGAGTTGCCTAGGTATTTTTAGTAATTCAACAAACTTACAGAGTAAAACAGAAATAGAAAACAGGAAGAAAACCTTACCTGGCGCCTACTAACCGGCCCACCTGCCGGCCCAGCCCACCTGCCGCGCCAGCGAGCTGCTTGGCTCGGCCAGGCAGGCAGGCAGGTGCTCGGCGGCGAGCACCGCATGGGTGCCACGCACCTGGTCGCCGCCTCGCCGCTCCCCTCGTCCAGCTGATCACGGGGATCGCTCCCCCTCTCTCCCCTGAACCCCTCAGACATCTCCTCTCCTCCCCAGCTCCTCTCCCTCGCGCTCCCCAGCCATGGCCGACGCCACCGCCGCCGCCCCATCGCCGTAGCCGCGCTCCCCGCCGTCCGTGCTCCGTCTCGCCATGTCTAGGAGCTCTGCCGCCATCCTCTTCGTCGAGCTAGCCGAGCCCCGCGTGCTCGTGTGGCCCGAGTCCACCGCACCGACTTCGCCTGAGTCCGCCGTCGCCGGAGATCCCCTTCAACGCCGTCACCGCATCAGTCCATCCCCGACCCTGCCGGTTGCCTCCACGAGTGCCCTGTGAGCCTAGCTACCTCCCGTTCCCTTCCTCTCTCGCCCCCGAGCTGTGTAGCAACCGCACGAAGATCACCCGCATGCACCGCCGCGGAGATCGTCGCCGACGTGCTCCCGGCCATCCTCCGGTCACCTCTCGGTATCCATCGCACTCACCACGTCGCGTAGGGTCTAACCATACACTCCTCGCACCTCACCGCACACCCTAGCCCCGAGTTCGCCTCCACCCGAACTCCGGCGGCCGCCTAGGTCGTCGCCGGCGCCGATTCCGGCCACCCCGACCCCAACTAACTCCACCAAGAGCTGCGGTTTGTCCCCAGCTCCACTTAGATGCCTTCCGCGACCCATTTGGTGGCCGGAACGGCCAAAATCACTTCCGCCGCCGCGTCAGGCTCACGGGCGGCTAAACGCTGGTGCAGCCGACTTGACTTTGACCACGGGTGGGCCCTGGTTGACTCTGTTGAGTCAATGACAGGTGGGGCCCAGCCCTGTTAACTAATCCGGTTTAGTTCTAATTAATTTTTTAGCTAAACTAATTGCACTGACACCCTGGACCCACTGGTCAGTTTGACCTGGACCAGTTTGTTGACTTGCTGAGGTCAGCATGACATCATGCTGACGCAGTAATCCTTTTCTGGAATTAAAATAAATCTAAAATGATTTATAAATTTCAGAAAATGTTCTAAACTTCAAAATTTCATAGTAATTCAACCATAGCTCCAAATGCAAAGTGTTATATATGAAAAATGATTAGAAAAATCCAACCTATCCATCTGTGCTGGTTTCATGCATGTTTAAACAAGCTAACCTACTGTTTATTGCAGAACAAGTTAAAGCACTTATAAGGGCCATGTATGAGTTTGAAACTTGAATCTTTGATTCAAAATGGTTCAAACCCATATGGTTTTAGTTGCATTAGTCCAACACACTCATATTGCCATGTTTCATGCATGCATCATATTGTTGCACATTATTTGGTGATGGTTGGGTATCGGTGTTCTCTGCGGCAGGTCCTGCCTCCGAGGAGTACCGTGATTACCCCAACGAAGAACAATATCAGTGCATCGACCCATCAGGCAAGCAACCAACCATTTGATCATATCGATACAATCCCATGTTCTCGCTCCTGCTCTCTTTTACTGCATTAAGACAACGCGTTTCAAACTGCTGTGTGCTACGGTAGTTGAACCCATTTCCTCTGCATGACCTGTCATTGCCACAGTAACTAGATGAAACCCACTAGCATGTGTAGGAGTTGATTGAGCCATATGTGTGTGATGTTCCTACCTTGCTATGCCTGGTATGCTTAGAGTCGTGTCAGGTCTGGTTCATCTAGGTGATGGGCTAGAGTGAAATGATCGTGCCGGTAATGAGAGTGATGTGGTGAACACGATTTGGTAAAGGTATCGATGAAAGGCCATGTAGGAGTACATGGTGGGTTGTTTCATTGAAGCCGTCCTTAAGCACTGAGATCTGTATGTGTGATTTAAGAATCAGCTACTACCATGCATTGGGCCCGAAACCAATGGACCCTCTCGACTTCTTATTCACCCTAGTCCTCTATCCAAGAGTTGCAAGTAGTTTCTGGTGTTTGTAGCCTACTGGAGGCCGTGGACAGCGTTGACCGTAGGGGTGGGCTGTGATGTGGTAGGTACGTGGCACGGTGTACCGGATGCCCATTAGGCATCTCGGGAACCCTGTTCACATCGTTTGGGGCTGTGAGCGAAACCCCGGCCGGATCTCCTCACGGATGGAACCCGAATAGGCGATAAACCTGGACTAGAGACTTAGGTGACTAGGTAGGTCGTGGCCGACACCCACGTTGGGCTTCCGCTTGAAGGTTGCCGAGTACATGTCGTGTAAACAGCGGTAAGTGGTGAGAGCGTGTGTGAAGAAGTACACCCCTGCAGGGTTAACATAATCTATTCGAATAGCCGCGTCCGCGATAAAGGACTACTTGGTTGCCTATACAGTTCATAGACAAGTAAATGGATACTACTAAAAATCTCAAGATAAGCGTGAGTGCCGAGGATGGCCCTTCCGTAGGATGACGGAGGTGGATCCTCGGTGGTGTATTGAAGTGGTGAGTAGTGGACTCGTGTGCGCAAAACCATTTCAAGTTGGTGTATCGTAGGATAGCTTAGCCAAGAGTCAAAGCTGGCTTGCTGCAATAACCCCACCAACCCTTCTTGATAATGTGCATGTATGTAGGATCTGATGTAAGTCTTGTTAAGTACCTTTGTACTCATGTTGCTTTAATTTACATTTTTCAGAAGACACTGCAACCCCTTCTGATGGGTTCTTCGTAGATGTTGACATCGATGAGTAGACCGAGGCCCAGGTGGTGACCCTGAGCTTGTGAAGGACCATGTAGTATAGCCAGGCTTTCCAAGCCTCTTTTATTTTACTAGTTGTCTGTACCTAGACAAGTTGCTTCCGCTGTTGGCTTGTATGTCTGTATGACTTGAATGCTGGGTCGTGTGACCCATACTTGTGTGTATGCTATGTATGGCTCTCTGAGCCTTAAATAAAGTCCTTCTGTTGTAGAGTCATGTTGTGATGCCTTGTTGTATTTGCACATATCGAGCATATTGTGTGTATGATTGAAATGCTTGGTATGTGTAGGATCTGACTATCTAGTTGTTTATTCTTAGTAGCCTCTCTTACCGGGAAATGTCTCCTAGTGTTTCCATGAGCCTTGGTAGCTTGCTACTGCTCCGGAACACTTAGGCTGGCTGGCATGTGTCCTTCTTCGTTCCTGTGTCTGTCCCTTCAGGGAAATGTCACGCGATGAATACCAGAGTCCTGTCAGCCCGCTATAGCCCGGTTTACCGGAGTCCTGCTAGCCCAGTGCTACAGCCCGGATTCACTTGCTGATGACCGACACGTTCGATGCTGGGTCATGGATGCCTGTCCCTGTAAGTCTGTGCCACTTTGGGTTTACGACTAGCCATGTCAGCGCGGGCTCTTTACCATATGGATGCTAGCGACACTATCATATACGTGTGCGAAAAGGCGCAAACGGTCCCGGGCAAAGATAAGACGACACCCATGGGAATACCGTGCGTGAGGCCGCAAAGTGGTATGAGGTGTTACATGCTAGATCGATGTGGCATCGAGTCGGGGTCCTGACAGCATTGGCATCAGAGCCGGACTGCCTGTAGGTTCTCCAAGCCAAACTGGTCGATGTTGATGTAGAAATTCTTTAGTTATATATAGGGGAATTGTTTGTGGGATGGAACGTAAGGCTCTTTTTACTCCTTTATCTCATAACATTCTGATCTGAGTCAGTCTATTCTTCTACCGGGGTTAAGGACTAGGATCCCTCCTCTCTATCAGGTTCACGTGTTACTAATCAGTAGTACCTTATAGGTTTGATGGTTGCAAGCCTAGTTCAGTGCTACTACCCCATTATGCTGCTAAGATGAACCCAGAACCTTGATATGATGTTGTTGAGTGTCTATGCAATTCTTTGTCAAATGCCTCAAATCCTTTTGAGCATTTACAGCCGTTATGCTGTCCAATTTCTGCTAGGAATCTTAATGTCTTGTGTTTATCATGTTCCAGATGGCGACCCGTCCTCAGAATCAAGTGGTTCATTTGACTCGATGTCTAGATGTACCCGGCCATACTGCCATGTTGGTCAGGGTAATGACTGAGGCAGGGTACCGTTGGTATCCTGAGTACACGGTCGAAGAGCAATTCAGAGACTTTAATCAAAGTCAATATCTTCGCACTGTCAGGATATTTCCATCTTATCCTGGATCTACCGAGCCCCTTCACTGCTCTTATGGACTCGGGGTTACTATTGAGATGGCTGTGCAGGATGCTGCCTACTCTATGATGACCATCATGCGAGTTAGGACTGGCCTATTTCAGGACTCTGACTTTCGGTATATGCCAGCATCACTTCCAGGAGCACAAGGGTATCTCCAGGCTATCTATGCTGACTCCACTCAGGAGGATTCACGGACCTGCACCACTGCACAGTTGCTTGAAGACAAGGACCGTGAAAATCGGGCCTTGAGACTAGAGCTTTTCAATACCCGTGCAGATCATTGGGCCACTTTGACTCGGTTTGCACCGACTGTGCAAGCTGGATATATGGACATGCGAGATCTCTATCCTGTGAGATCTGCTCTGCCAGACGTGATGGATTGGCATGATGTAGGAGGCATCACCCCACCTCGTGGTCCCCGCAGGCCACCGTTTATTGGTCCAAGACCTCATCCTAGCCCCTATGGTCCACAAGCTCCACGGGACCGACTGTTTCCGGATGATCACGTTGAGCTTCCAGGCTATGGAGGTGACTTCTATGAAGACTACTACGGAGCTGTCTGAGTTAGTAGTAGTATCACTAGTATCGTACTAGCTGTATCGTCCACCGTCCTGCGTGACTCGTGGGATATGCCTTAGTTTGTACCGCCTTCCGGAGGTGTAGAAAAATAATGTATAGGAGCTCGGAATGCCTCCGATGAGATGTAATCCTCTTTCACCATAGTAGTACTTTGTTTGGTTCTGTACTAAACCTTGTATGGTGTGTATGACGATGGAATAAAAGAAGCAGTTTCTATATCTACCATGTCATACGGATGCTCGTCTTACATTCCAAGTTATCCGTTACATTCTACATTTCTATGTCAGAATCCTATCATCCTGGACTAAACCATTGTCTTGTTTTCCTAGGATGGTTAACACCCGCACCAACCCTGCTCCCCCAGAGCAGGCCGAAGGCAGCAGAGTTGGAGGAACAAACCTGCCTCAACCACCCTCTCTGGCCGAAATTATGCTGGAAGCCAAGAGAAACAAGCGGGAGACTAACCGTTTGTTGGAGCGCATCGAGCAAAACACAGCACACCATCAGAGGAATAACTTGGTGTCACTCAGTGATTTCATCAAGTTACATCCACCCACTTTCCACCACTCCGTCGAGCCTCTCGACGCCGATGACTGGCTTCGCAGTATTACTCACAAACTGCGTTCTGCGCTAGTAGCTGAGGCTGATAGGGTCACCTTTGATGCATATCATCTTGAAGTCCCCGCCAGTCTATGGTGGGAGAACTATGGAGCTATGCGCCCAGTGGGCCATGTCACTACTTGGGCTGAATTCAGCGAGGCTTTTCGTGAACATCACATTCCGGAGGGTCTCATGGACCGTAAGCGTGAGGAGTTCTACAGTTTCACTCAAGGTCGACTCTCTGTTGACGCTTACAGCAGGGAGTTCGGTAACCTTGCACGGTATGCAACGGAGGAAGTTTCCACTGATGCCAAGAAGCAAGCAAGGTTCCGTAAGGGACTTAGTCCTGAGCTTCGCCGCGACCTCCGTCTACATGAGTGCACATCTTTTCAGAAGCTTGTTAACAAAGCCATCAGTGCGGAGTCTGGTCAGACTAATTATGAAGCAACACGCAAGCATGGCCGTGACATGGGTTCCTCATCCGGTGCTGGTCCTCAGAAGCGCCGCGTGTGGGTGCCTAACACTGCCCTGCCACCCAGGTTCACACCGAGGCCATCCTTCCAGGCGCCTCGCCCCGCTCAACAGTTTGCACCAACCAAGCCCTATGGTGGTCCAACCAACAGTGCTTCTCCACGTACCAGCTCTGTGACTTGCTTTGTGTGGGGAATCAGGCCACTATCTGCGCGAGTGCCCCCAGACCAACCCCAACCAATCTGCAAAAGCTGTTGGCCGTGGCAAGCTGACAGGGAAAGCATTCTACGCCAAGCCGGCCACCGCTGCTCGTGGCCATGTCAATTGTATCTCTGCTGAAGAAGCTCAAGAGGATCCCAACGTCGTTCTTGGTACGCTCCTTGTTAATTGCCACCCGGCATCTGTTCTTTTCGATACAGGAGCATCTCATTCATTTATATCCGAGAGCTATGCTCGTCTGCATAACACCACATTCTGTGAGATGGCCACCTCTATGGTAATTCAAACCCCGGGATCCAAATGGAAAACTTCTAGAGTAAGCCATGGGAATGAAATTCAAGTCGACAGACTTGTTTTTCTCGCTTCTTTAATAGCTCTCAAATCTTCGGATATTAATATCATCTTGGGCATGGACTGGATGTCAGCCCATCATGCCAAAATTGATTGTTTCTCTAGGACTGTTCAACTCACACATCCTTCGGGAAAGATAGTCAATGTCTTGACCCGAGTAGCTAAGCGACAGCTATATTCTCTTAACGCCAGTCCTTTGCCAGACCTTGAGGACGTTCCGGTAGTCCGTGACTTTCCGGATGTCTTCCCAGAAGAATTGCCAGGTGTCCCACCTGACAGGGATGTTGAGTTCGTAATAGATCTCATTCCAGGAACTGTCCCAATTTCTAGAAGACCCTATAAGATGGCACCTTTTGAACTAGCCGAACTTAAGAAACAACTCGATGAGTCCTTGAAGAAGGGTTTCATCTGACCTAGTTCATCTCCATGGGCTTGCCCCGTCCTCTTCGTCAAGAAGAAGGATGGTACGGACCGGATGGTTGTAGATTATCGACCTGTCAATTTGGTCACAATTAAGAACAAGTATCCGCTCCCCAGGATCAACGACCTGTATGATCAGCTCGCTGGATCCTCAGTCTTCTCTAAAATGGATTTGAGGTTGGGCTACCATCAAATCAAAATCCGGAACGAGGACATTCCTAAAACGGCCTTTGTTACTCGTTATGGCCAATACGAGTACACCGTCATGTCCTTTGGTTTAACCAACACTCCAGCCACCTTTTCTCGGTTAATGAACTCAATCTTCATGGAGTATTTGGATAAATTTGTCATGGTTTACCTCGATATACTCATCTACTCCAAGAACGAGGAAGAACATGCCGAACATCTAAGGCTAGTGTTGATGAAACTTCGAGAGCATCGCCTTTATGCCAAATTTTCTAAATGCGAATTCTGGTTACCAGAAGTGACCTATCTAGGACATGTAATTTCTGGTAAAGGTATTGTTGTTAACCCCGAGCGAGTTCAAGCCGTCCTTAATTGGACTCCTCCTGAATCGGTCAAGCAAGTTCGGAGTTTCCTTGGCTTAGCGAGCTATTGTTGCCGCTTTGTCGAGAACTTCTCCAAAGTTGCCAAACCTCTAACTGAACTCCTCAAGAAAGATAACAAGTTCGAGTGGACTCCACAATGTGAGCACAGCTTTCAGGAACTGAAAAGACGCCTGACATCTTCTCCCGTATTGGTACCACCAGATTTCTCTAAGGACTTTGTTATTTACTGCGACGCCTCGCGACAAGGACTAGGTTGCATTCTCATGCAAGATCGACACGTAATTGCTTACGCTTCACGGCAATTGCACCCACATGAGGAGAATTATCCTACTCATGACCTAGAGCTTGTAGCTATAGTCTATGCACTTAAAACCTGGCGACATTACCTCCTCGGTAATCGTTGCGAAATCTTCACCGATCACCAAAGTCTGAAGTACATCTTCACCCAACCGGATTTGAATCTCAGGCAAAGACGTTGGGTTGAGTTGATCACAGATTTTGACTTAGGGATAACTTACACCCCAGGAAAGGCCAACGTCATGGCTGATGCGCTAAGTCGTAAATCTTATTGTAACAATCTAATGTTACAACAAAGTCAACCGCTTCTCCATGAGGAATTTCGAAAGCATAACCTTCACATTGTTCCTCAAGGATTCCTTTCCACCTTGGTGGCGAAACCTACCCTTACGGATCAGATCATCAAAGCACAGAAGGTAGATCCAGGAATTTCCCGCATCAAGAGAAACATCAAGAAGGGAGTTGCGAATTGTTTCTCCATTGATGATCAAGGAGTCGTATACTTCGGAAATCGTCTAGTGGTTCCCAAGGTGCGAAACCTGAGACGATTGATCCTTAAGGAAGCTCATGAATCCCCTCTCACCATTCATCCCGGTAGCACTAAGATGTATCAGGACCTACGCCAGAGGTTCTGGTGGACTAGGATGAAGAGAGAAATTGCTCAATATATTGCTAGTTGCGACGTCTATCCTCGTGTAAAAGCAGAGCATCAACGGTCTGCTAGCACCCTTCAACCCTTAGCTATTCCTGAATGGAAATGGGATAAAATTGGTATGGACTTCATCACCGGTTTTCCCAGGACCAAGAGAGGGAATAATGCTATCTTCGTTGTTGTCGATCGTCTCTCCAAAGTCGCCCATTTCTTACCTGTTCGCGAGAGTATAACCGCTAGTTAATTAGCAGAATTGTACATCTCCTGAATAGTGTCTCACCATGGTGTTCCACTGGAAATTAACTCGGATCGAGGAAGTCTCTTCACCTCTTGATTTTGGGAAAGTTTCCAAAATGCTATGGGAACCCGCCTTTCCTTTAGCACTGCTTTTCACCCTCAATCAAGTGGTCAAGTAGAACGTGTCAACCAGATTCTGGAAGACATGCTTCGAGCTTCTGTTATCTCATTCGGAATGGATTGGGAGAAATGCCTTCCATTTGCTGAGTTTGCTTATAACAATAGCTATCAATCTAGCTTGGGTAAAGCCCCTTTTGAAGTTCTCTATGGACGAAGGTGTCGAACGCCTCTTAACTGGTCAGAAACCGGGGAAAGACAATTCTTTGGCCCGGACATGATCCAGGAAGCAGAAGAGCAAGTTTGCATTGTTCGTGAAAAGTTGAAAACAGCCCAATCTCGTCAAAAGAGTCAATACGACCGAAAACATAAGGCTATGACTTTTGAGGTTGACGAGAAGGCTTACCTTCGGGTTACTCCTCTGAAGGGAACCCATCGCTTCGGTATCAAGGGCAAATTGGCTCCTCGCTACATTGGACCCTTTCGCATTCTCGCTAAACGAGGAGAAGTTGCCTACCAATTGGAACTACCTCCGCATCTCTCCAGAGTCCACGATGTCTTCCACGTTTCTCAACTCAGACATTGCTTCTCGGATCCTATCCGTGGAGTGGACCACGAAACGCTTGATCTTCAAGATAATCTTACGTATCGAGAGTACCCCATTCGTATCCTCGATCAAGCCGAGCGTATCACTCGACGTCGTAATATCAAGTTTCTCAAGGTTCAATGGTCGCACCATTCTGAGAAGGAAGCAACCTGGGAAAGGGAGGATCGTCTTCGACTTGAGTACCCCGCCTTCTTCCCAGAGGAACCTAAATCTCAGGACGAGATTCTTTTGAGTGGGGGTGAGTTGTCACACCCTAGCTAGTTCATGCATTAGAGTGTTGCATCATGTTTATTCTTTCAACAGAAACCTGAAATGGGGATGACAGAACCCCCAGCCCCTCTGAAACAACTAGGGTTTACTAAAAATAATTTCAATGAACCTGAAATGCCCTTCTAAAATGTCCATCATTTTTGTTTTGGTTCAGAACCTCTACCAAAAGTGATGCACAGTTTTCTAGGTCATCCTAAGGTCTTTGAATTAACTCATAAGTATTTGAGTTTGGGCATTTAAATTATATAAATTATTTTGAATGCTCAAATATTTCCAAACTAAAATGTTCCTTGCTGGAAATATTCCAGCTAAGGACCAGGTGCAGTTTGGTGAATTTTGGAGTTGCCTAGGTATTTCTAGTAATTCAACAAACTTACAGAGTAAAACAAAAATAGAAAACAGGAAGAAAACCTTACCTGGTGCCTACTAACCGGCCCACCTGCCGGCCTAGCCCAGCTGCCGCGCCAGCGAGCTGCTTGGCTCGGCCAGGCAGGCAGGCAGGTGCTCGGCGGCGGGCACCGCATGGGTGCCACGCACCCGGTCGCCGCCTCGCCGCTCCCCTCGTCCAGCTGATGACGGGGATCGCTCCCCCTCTCTCCCTCGAACCCCTCAGACATCTCCTCTCCTCCCTAGCTCCTCTCCCTCGCGCTCCCCAGCCATGGCCGACACCACCGCCGCCGCCCCATCACCGTAGCCGCGCTCCCCGCTGTCCGTGCTCCGTCTCGCCGTGTCTAGGAGCTCCGCCGCCATCCTCTTCATTGAGCTAGCCGAGCCCCGCGTGCTCGTGTGGCCCGAGTCCACCGCACCGACTTCGCCCGAGTCCGCCGTCGCCGGAGATCCTCTTCAACGCCGTCGTCGCATCAGTCCGTCCCCGACCCCGCCGGTTGCCTCCACGAGTGCCCTGTGAGCCTAGCTACCTCCCCTTCCCTTCCTCTCTCGCCCCTGAGCTGTGTAGCAACCGCACGAAGATCACCCGCATGCACCGCCGCGGAGATCGTCGCCGACGTGCTCCCGGCCATCCTCCGGTCACCTCTCGGTGTCCATCGCACTCACCACGTCGCGTAGGGTCTAACCATACACTCCCCGCACCTCACCGCACACCCTAGCCCCGAGTTCGCCTCCACCCGAACTCCGGCGGCCGCCTAGGTCATCGCCAGCGCCGATTCCGGCCACCCCGACCCCAACTAACTCCACCAAGAGCTACGGTTTGTCCCCAGCTCCACTTAGATGCCTTCCGCGACCCATTTGGTGGCCGGAACGGCCAAAATCACTTCCGCCGCCGCGTCGGGCTCGCCGGCGGCTAAACGCCGGTGCAGCCGACTTGACTTTGACCATGGGTGGGCCCTGGTTGACTCTGTTGAGTCAATGACAGGTGGGGCCCAGCCCTGTTAACTAATCCGGTTTAGTTCTAATTAATTTTTTAGCTAAACTAATTGCACTGACACCCTGGACCCACTGGTCAGTTTGACCTGGACTTGTCTGTTGACTTGCTGAGGTCAGCATGACATCATGCTGACGCAGTAATCCTTTTTTGGAATTAAAATAAATCTAAAATGATTTATAAATTTCAGAAAATGTTCTAAACTTCAAAAATTCATAGTAATTCAACCATAGCTCCAAATGCAAAGTGTTATATATGAAAAATGATCAGAAAAATCCAACCTATCCATATGTGCTGGTTTCATGCATGTTTAAACAAGCTAACCTACTGTTTATTGCAGAACAAGTTAAAGCACTTATAAGGGCCATGTATGAGTTTGAAACTTGAATCTTTGATTCAAAATGGTTCAAACCCATGTGGTTTTAGTTGCATTAGTCCAACACACTCATATTGCCATGTTTCATGCATGCATCATATTGTTGCACATTGTTTGGTGATGGTTGTGTATCGATGTTCTCTGCGGCAGGTCCTGCCTCCGAGGAGTACCGTGATTACCCCAACGAAGAACAATATCAGTGCATCGACCCATCAGGCAAGCAACCAACCATTTGATCATATCGATACAATCCCATGTTCTCACTCCTGCTCTCTTTTACTGCATTAAGACAACGCGTTTCAAACTGCTGTGTGCTACGATAGTTGAACCCATTTCCTCTGCATGACCTGTCATTGCCACAGTAACTAGATGAAACCCACTAGCATGTGTAGGAGTTGATTGAGCCATATGTGTGTGATGTTCCTACCTTGCTATGCCTGGTATGCTTAGAGTCGTGTCAGGTCTGGTTCATCTAGGTGATGGGCTAGAGTGAAATGATCGTGCCGGTAATGAGAGTGATGTGGTGAACACGATTTGGTAAAGGTATCGATGAAAGGCCATGTAGGAGTACATGGTGGGTTGTTTCATTGAAGCCGTCCTTAAGCACTGAGATCTATATGTGTGATTTAAGAATCAACTACTACCATGCATTGGGCCCGAAACCAATGGACCCTCTCGACTTCTTATTCACCCTAGTCCTCTATCCAGGAGTTGCAAGTAGTTTCTGGTGTTTGTAGCCTACTGGAGGCCGTGGACAGTGTTGACCGTAGGGGTGGGCTGTGATGCGGTAGGTACGTGGCACGGTGTACCGGATGCCCGTTAGGCATCTCGGGAACCCTGTTCACATCGTTTGGGGCTGTGAGCGAAACCCCGGCCGGATCTCCTCACGGATGGAACCCGAATAGGCGATAAACCTGGACTAGAGACTTATGTGACTAGGTAGGTCGTGGACGACACCCACGTTGGGCTTCCGCTTGAAGGTTGCCGAGTACATGTCGTGTAAACGGCGGTAAGTGGTGAGAGCGTGTGTGAAGAAGTACACCCCTGCAGGGTTAACATAATCTATTCGAATAGCCGCGTCCGCGGTAAAGGACTACTTGGTTGCCTATACAGTTCATAGACAAGTAAATGGATACTACTAAAAATCTCAAGATAAGCGTGAGTGCCGAGGATGGCCCTTTCGTAGGATGACGGAGGTGGATCCTCGGTGGTGTATTGAAGTGGTGAGTAGTGGACTTGTGTGCGCAAAACCATTTCAAGTTGGTGTGTTGTAGGATAGCTTAGCCAAGAGTCAAAGCTGGCTTGCTGCAATAACCCCACCAACCCTTCTTGATAATGTGCATGTATGTAGGATCTGATGTAAGTCTTGTTAAGTACCTTTGTACTCATGTTGCTTTAATTTACATTTTTCAGAAGACACTGCAACCCCTTCTGATGGGTTCTTCGTAGATGTTGACATCGATGAGTAGACCGAGGCCCAGGTGGTGACCCTGAGCTTGTGAAGGACCATGTAGTATAGCCAGGCTTTCCAAGCCTCTTTTATTTTACTAGTTGTCTGTACCCAGACAAGTTGCTTCCGCTGTTGGCTTGTATGTCTGTATGACTTGAATGCTGGGTCGTGTGACCCGTACTTGTGTGTATGCTATGTATGGCTCTCTGAGCCTTAAATAAAGTACTTGTGTTGTAGAGTCATGTTGTGATGCCTTGTTGTATTTGCACATATCGAGCATATTGTGTGTATGATTGAAATGCTTGGTATGTGCAGGATCTGACTATCTAGTTGTTTATTCTTAGTAGCCTCTCTTACCGGGAAATGTCTCCTAGTGTTTCCATGAGCCTTGGTATATTGCTACTGCTCCGGAACACTTAGGCTGGCCGGCATGTGTCCTTCTTCGTTCCTGTGTCTGTCCCTTCGGGGAAATGTCACGCGATGAATACCAGAGTCCTGTCAGCCCGCTACAGCCCGGTTTACCGGAGTCCTGCTAGCCCAGTGCTACAGCCCGGATTCACTTGCTGATGACCGACACGTTCGATGCTGGGTCATGGATGCCTGTCCTTGTAAGTCTGTGCCACTTTGGGTTTACGACTAGCCATGTCAGCCCGGGCTCTTTACCATATGGATGCTAGCGACACTATCATATACGTGTGCCAAAAGGCGCAAACGGTCCCGGGTAAAGGTAAGACGACACCCGTGGGAATACCGTGCGTGAGGCCGCAAAGTGATATGAGGTGTTACATGCTAGATCGATGTGGCATCGAGTCGGGTTCCTGACAATCCACTTGCCTCCCTCTCCGGACATGGCTGGAGAAGGTCGAGGCGAGATGTGAGGACTTGGGCGCTGGAGCTCGAGTGCGCGGAGATGGATAAGCAAAGGAGGAAGAAGGCGCAGGTAAAAAGGTGGATCCTTATCCCCTTATATATGGGCAGACGACTATGCGTCCCCACCAGCCTGGTAAAACTCGCTTTTCTCCCAAGCGCCGCAATCAAAGGCGCGGTTGGGTTACCCACATCCGTATTGATGAGAATCCCGGAATAAGGGGAGCACGATCTCTGCTTCGACAAGACGTGCCAAGGAAACCGCTTCGCTAAACACGCTGAGGCGGTATAATAAAAACGATTCGAGTGAAGGCTTGGTTGTGGTGTGACGTCACGCCACGAAATACGTCAGCAGATTGAACTTGTGTAAATATTATTCTCTCTACGGTGGAATGTGAAATTTATTTTGCAGAGCCGGACACTATCCTGGTGTTCACAATCTTCTACAAATTATTCGGAGAAGGAACCCGCCTTGCAATGCCAAAGACAATATGCGCGCCGGACTCGTCGTCATTGAAGCCTGGTTCAGGGGCTACTGAGGGAGTCCTGGACTAGGGGGTGTCCGGATAGCCGAACTATCATCATCGGCCGGACTCCAAGACTATGAAGATACAAGATTGAAGACTTCATCCTGTGTCCGGATGGGACTTTCCTTGGCGTAGAAGGCAAGCTTGGCAATACGGATATGTAGATCTCCTACCATTGTAACCGACTCTATGTAACCCTAGCCCTCTCCGGTGTCTATATAAACCGGATGGTTTTAGTCCATAGAGAAACAACAATCATACCATAGGCTAGCTTCTAGGGTTTAGCCTCCTTGATCTCGTGGTAGATCTACTCTTGTAATACCCACATCATCAATATCAATCAAGCAGGGCGTAGGGTTTTACCTCCATCAAGAGGGCCCGAACCTGGGTAAAACATCGTGTCCCTTGTCTCCTGTTACCATCCGCCTAGACGCACAGTTCGGGACCCCCTACCCGAGATCCGCCGGTTTTTACACCGACACCATGCCATATTCATAGTGGTGCAATCCATGTATTTTTGTGAATCTTGTACTGAGTGCGTCGAGCTCGTGAATTAGAGTACTTGTTGTTGTTGTTTTGCTAGGTTGAATCTGTTACATCATAATGCTATGTTAACCTGCTGCTACAAGTCATTCTATGCATAATCTGGAGATGTTCACTAAGGATGTTTTGTTACACATGTCATGCTCTTCCCATTCATGTCCCTGGTTGCATTTATAGTGTGCTTTAACTTGTTGTTAACTTGCTCCAAACTTTCTAAATAATGTTGCTGTCAGCCTGTTAACATTAAGTTCAATGTTGCCATGGTTGTTGCTAGTGATCCATGCATCCTATGAACATGTTCTTGCCATGCTTAGCTTCATAAACATGCCTTCTTACTGTTGGTCACCTTGCCATGCCATGTATTGCTCTGTGATGAGTGTTTCAAGCTCACCAACATACATACTTATTGTTGTTCCTGCCATGTATGAATCTGTCATATCATTTGCCATGTTTGCATGGATCCTACCATGTTTTCTGTTGATCTTTGGATTAAGTTCAGTAAGGGAGTTTTGTTCTTTGTCTTTAGTACTAGCATGCCATGCCTTTGTTTTCCATATTAAGTTCATGCAACATGTTGTTTGATAGTCTAAACATTGCAACCTAATGTTATTTCTGCTAAGCCTGAAACTTTTATTATTTGCAATCTTGCCATGTCCTTTTGAGCATGATCTTGTGATTTCTGGAGATAGCTCAGTGTTCATGTTTTGTCATGCTTTACCTGTACTTCATGCCCATGCCTTTTGTTATTATGTTGGGGTGATGTAGCTTGTTGTTTTGATGTTTGCAAGATGCCTAGTTGCTGTTTTGGGTAGATTGTTACTATAACTTGTATAGAGTGTATGTGTTGCCCCGTTGCTCCGTTTTGAGTGTGCTCTATATGAAACTTGCTTAGAATTGCATGTAGTTTCATATTATCATGTTGCATCCTTGTTTTGAGGTGTTTGCTTGATGTATGTATGCATTTTTCATCAATGCCATGTTTAACTTGTTTTGCTCATATCTTCTAGGCCGTAGCTCCGAACTAAATGAACTTTATATGTAACTTGACTAGAATTTCATGTAGATCCTCTTGGTGCTCTTTAACTTGCTGTTTAACAACTTCAACTTAATGTTTGTTCAGATCTGGACCAACTTTGAAACTTGCATATGAGGACCTACCAGATTTGTTATATGTTGTTTCCGGCCTCATTTAAACTTGCTTTGATGTATTGCTCTTGTTTGCATCATCTCTTGCCATGAGTAGTTTCATGTAGCCTTGTCATGCATCATACTTGAGTATGAATCATGTCATGTATATGTGTGGTGTGTTTACCGTGTTGTGTGCTTCTTCTCGATAGTTCCCGTTTCGTTGCGATCGTGAGGATTCGTTCATCTACGCTTGGTTCGTCTTCGTGGCTTCATCTTCTTCATGGACTCGTTCTTCTTCCTTGCGGGATTTCAGGCAAGATGACCGCTACCCTGGATCTCACTACTATCATTGCTATGCTAGTTGCTTCGTTCTATCGCTATGCTGCGCTTCCTATCACTTGTTCTTCAAGCCTCCCCAAATTGCCATGAACCTCTAACCTTTGACACCCTTCCTAGCAAACCGTTGTTTGGCTATGTTACCGCTTTGCTCAGCCCCTCTTATAGCGTTGTTAGTTGCAGGTGAAGTTGAAGATTGCTCCATGGTGGACAGGGTTATGTTGGGATATCACAATATCTCTTATATTATTAATGCATCTATATACTTGGTAAAGGGTGGAAGGCTCGGCCTTATGCCTGGTGTTTTGTTCCACTCTTGCCGCCCTAGTTTCCGTCATATCGGTATTATGTTCCCGGATTTTGCGTCCCTAACACGGTTGGGTGATTTATGGGACCCCCTTGACAGTTCGCTTTAAATAAAACTCCTTCAGCAAGGCCCAACCTTGGTTTTACCATTTGCCTCACCACCACCTACTTTTCCCTTGGGAGTCGCTCTCTCGAGGGTCATCTTTATCTTAGCCCCCCTGGGCCAATGCTTGTCTAAGTGTTGGTCCGAACCAGAACCCTTTGCAGCGCCCCCTCAAGGAAACTTGAGGTCTGGTGTGAGTTGTACGGATTACTCATCCGGTGTTGCCCTGAGAACGAGATATGTGCAGCTCCTATCGGGATTGTCGGCACATCGGGCGGTCTTGCTGGTCTTGTTTTACCATTGTCGAAATGTCTTGTAAACCGGGATTCCGAGACTGATCGGGTCTTCCTGGGAGAAGGAATATCCTTCGTTGATCGCGAGAGCTTATCATGGGCTAAGTTGTGACACCCCTGCAGGGTATAAACTTTCGAGAGCCGTGCCCGCGGTTATGTGGCAGATGAGAATTTGTTAATGTCCGCTTGTAGATAACTTGACACCAGATCTGAATTAAAATGCATCAACCGTGTGTGTAGCCGTGATGGTCTCTTTTTGGTGGAGTCCGGGAAGTGAACACGGTTTTAGGTTATGTTTGACATAAGTAGGAGTTCAGGATCACCTCTTGATCATTACTAGCTTCACGACCGTTCCGTTTGTTCTCTTCTCACTCTTATTTGCGTATGTTAGCCACCATACTTGCTTAGTCGCTGCTGCAACCTCACCACTTTACCCCTTCCTTTCCCATTAAGCTTTGCTAGTCTTGACTCCCATGGTAATGGGATTGCTGAGTCCTCGTGGCTCACAGATTACTACAACAACAGTTGCAGGTACAAGTTATGCGATGATCATGACGCGAGAGCGATGTTTGCTTGTTTTGGAGTTCTTCTTCTGCTTCTTCTTCGATCAGGGGATAGGTTCCAGGTCGGCAGCCTGGGCTAGCAGGGTGGATGTCGTTTGAGTTTCTGTTTGTGTTTCCTCCGTAGGCGGATGGTGCTCTTATGTAAGATGATGTTGTATTCATGTGGCATTGTATGCCTTTTGTATGTATCCCTATCTCTTATGTAATGTTGATGTAATGATATCCACCTTGCAAAAGCGTCTTCAAGATGCGCTTCTATCCTTGGTGGGACCTTCGAGTTCCTTTAGGATAGGGTCGCATCTTGGGCGTGACAAGTTGTTATCAGAGCCTCGACTGACCCTAGGAGCCCCCTTGTTTGATCGTGTAGTTTGGCCGTTGTCGAGTCTAGAAGAAAACTATTTTCGGAGTCTAGTTATATCGGAGAGTAGGAATTTTTTTTACTCCTCAGCCCCTTCGTCGCTCTGGTGAGGAATCTTGACGTAGGTATTTTGAATTACTCCTCTTCCCCTTCAAAACTTTCTTTAGGATCACGCAGTTGGTTTTCCGATCGTTGGTTCTTAGCTCTTTTTATCCGGTGCATTTCTCGTCAAGTCGACTCGAGCCTCTTCATCGTTGCCAAGTTCAATCCTCAGTTGTTTTTCTTTTTCCCACCCACCCACCCCTTTTTCATCTCGGAGTCAGAGTCCGTAATCGAGTATCCATCCTACTCGTGTGAAGTCTTTGCTTTCTTTCCTCAATTATTTCAACCGGTGTTTTCTCTTCAAGTTATTCTGTAACACCCGGATAATTAAGCTATAGTAAACCCCTATTAATGGTGCCATGTCATCATGTTACTGTTGCTAATCCTCATTTGATCCAACTCATAACTCAAATTCAAATTCAAGTTAAAGTAAAAAAATCAAATTTCTCAAACATGCAAATAAAATGTTCAAAGTATTGCAAATACTCCATAACTAATTATGGTTGTGAACCAACATTTTTGCAAAGTATTTAAATGCCATTTGGTGAATATAACAAGGACTAAAACAATTAATTAAATCTATTTGAATAATAATAATTGCAAAGTATTATAATTAAATACTAAAACTAATGTGGCAGTGGCATAAAAAACTAATGTTGAATTAGGGGCTAGTATTATATTTTTTGTAAACCTAAAAATAAATAAAAGAAACTAAAAGGATAACAGAAAACTATAAAAAGAAAAAGAAAAGGAAATTGCGAAAGAAAAGAAAGGGCCCCTGAACCTCCCCGGGCCTCGATCCATCCCATCAAGCCGGCCCAGCCTTTCCACCTCCCGGGTCGCCCTCCTCCTTCCCTGTTCATCCGACCGGGGCTCTTCCCGCACGTCCCAGCCGCACCACATCGCCGACGATGCCCCTGAGGGGATAAGAACGCCGTGAACCTCCCCCTCGGCCTCGTCAGCTCCCCCTCGCACAAATATCTCTCTCGCCCCACACCCCACTCTCCCTCTCCGACCCCCCTCCTCAGATCCCCTAGCTCAACGAGTGCCTCCATGGCTCCGCCGCCGCGCACCACCGCGCCCATTGGCCACCTCGAGCTGCACGGCTTGTCCAGGAGGACGGGCGTGCTCCTCTTCATCGACCACACCCCGGGGTCGAGGCCGAGAAGCACCACCAGTGACGCCCGCGCCCGTTCCCCTCGTCGGCGTCCACCTCGGCCACCGGTTCGATCCGCGGACGTCCGACCCTCGGCCCCCTCGACCTCGTCGCGACCCTCACTGTGAGCTCGCGCACCTCCCCTCTCTTCTCGTTTTACGCGCGTGCCCCTAGCTCTGATTTTCCCCGCCGTTGCCGAACCTCGACGCAGCTACTGTCAAAGTTGCTGCTGGTGTTGTTTGTTGCAGCCGCCGTCGCCATTACAAGGCACCCCAGCCGCTGCCGTTGATGCAAATCGACGCGTTGCATCGCTGCGGTCCCGTAGCTTCTCCTCCCAGGCCAAATGGTGGCCGGGAGCGCCGATCCGCGTGTCGCCGATGTTCCTGAAGCTCGTGACCGGCGCGCGCGTGCGTTTAAAACGTCGGCCTCGCCCGCGTGCCCCATGCCCGTCCGTGCTCGCCCAGCCACCCGCTGTTGTTGCCTGCTTCCGCCACTGGCGCCGCGGTCGCTGTCTTCTGCGCCCGCACCGCGACCCATCGTCACCCGCAGCGGCCCTTGCCCTGTGCTGCTGTTGCTCTCTGCGCCGAGGCTTCCATGGCCTGCTTCCCTCACCCACCACGGCCTGCTGCCGCTGCTTAGCCGTAGCTGCTGCTGCTCAAACCTGCTGCTGCGTTGCTACCGAGTGTGCTGCGTGGTGTGTGTGCGTGTGTGTTCTGGTGTGTGGCTGGCTTTTACCACAGCCGTGTGTGTGGCCGGCCTTTTGCTAGCTTAGGGGCTAATCCCCAACTAAAACAAGCCCCTTTGTTAGACTAGTTTATATTAGGCTTAGTTCTAGTTGTACCCTATGACATGTGGGCCAGCCCCTATAAAACCAAAAAAAGGAACGAAAAAGGAAATAAAAAAATTAGAAATTAATCAATTAATTAATTAGTAATATAATTAATTAACTTAATTAAGATGCTTAATAACCTAATTAACTAGATTAGTTAATCTAGTATTATTTAACTAAACTGTGTCTATGACAGGTGGACCCCACCCGCTGTTGACCAGTCAAACATTGACTGGTCAACTGGGACCCCCTGGACCCATTGGTCAGCCCCTGGGTGCATTCTGGGTGCACTACACGGGGTGCACTTAGCAGTTTTGCTATTCTAATTCAAATTAATAATAAATCCAGAATATTGTTTAAATCTTTGAAAAATCGTAGAAATTAAATCGTAGCTCGGATGAAAAAGTTCTCTACATGAAAGTTGCTCAGAATTTCGAGACGAATCCGGATACGCGATCCGTTCGTCGGCCACACGTCTCTAGCATAGCCAACCTACAAACTTTCCCCTCCGGTTCATCTGTCTAACAGACGTCCGGGACCAGGGAAACTTTCCCGGATGTTTCCCCCTTCGCCAGTATCTCCTAGCACTGAGTTAGAACACCTCTATTGCCGCTTATTGTCTTGTTATGCTTATGTTTGCGTGTATTTACTGTTTCTTCCCCCTCTTCTTCTCCGGTAGACCTCGAGACCGCTGCTGATGCCCCTGTGATCAACTACATCGACGACGACCCTTGTTCTGTTTCAGCAAAGCTTCCAGGCAAGCCCCCCCTTTGATCATCCCGATATCGCCCATTCTATACTCTCATACTTGCATTAGATTTTGCTACTGTTATTGATTGCTCATATTCTGATGCATAGCCTGTTTTTGTAACCTGCTGTTGTACCTTACCTGCTTATTCTAAACTGCTTAGTATAGGTTGGTTAGTGATCCATCAGTGACCCCCACTTGTCTTTGTTGCCCCTGCTTCATCATCCACGACTCGATCAACATGATCGACGACAGCCCGACACCTCACGTCACATCACGCCCCTTTAGTTGCTCGACTCTGCAGAGCTACTATCGAGTGCCGAGGGTGATCCCTCATAACGCACTCCTGATGATAATTCTGTAGTGTAGCTATTCGGTCGTGGTCATCGAGGGTGATTTCCTCTTTCACCATTCCCATTACGGCTCTGTTGTGCAACACCTCAAGTGTGAACCTTGAGGGTGGTCCCTCTTACGTTCACCTTGATGATTACATTGAGTGGAATCCATTGGGGATGATTCCTCGGGTTTTTCCCTTGATGTCTGGATGCACAGTTACCTTGACTTCACTTGAGACCGTTGTGAAAGCCGGGCGGGCCCGGAGAGCACCCGTGCGATGTGACAGTGGCGGCTGGCTGTTTAGCGGTATCACCCAGAAGGGGTGATAGCTCCGGACTTGTCCCGACAGCCGTCACTCCTTTTAATAGTGCACTAACATGTTTGGGTATTTGTTCTGAGTTGGCCTTTGGCCTTTACACACTAACCACCACGCGAGGATAGTTATGGGTCTCAACGTCGCAGTATCAGCCGAAGCTTTGTCAGACGTCCAGTTCAGCAGTGCGGCACGGTCGGATCGTGCTGGCCGTCCGAGGCGGTACTGGTATCCACCCTGCTCACAACGACCCGGAGTGCTGCGGGCGATGGGCCCAAGACCCCGGAGTGCTTAGGTTGTAGACCGGCGGGGACCTCTCTGCTGAGCCTAGGTAGGGCTGCGACGTGTTGATCTTCCGAGGGCGGGCATTGACCCCAAAAAGGTGTGTCCGGCCAGAGTGATCGAGCGTGTTGGGTAACGTGGTGCACCCCTGCAGGGAAGATCTTTATTCGAATACCGTGTCCTCGATAATGGATGTTCAGACTTGTATCCTGATCTTATACAACTAGAAATGGATACTTGATATGTGATGGATATGTGGCTCCGGGATTGCTTTCTCGCAGGGAGTCGAGGAAGGATCTCTGGGCATTAATGTTACAACATGCCTGTTAATTATAAACTGCTATTCTTTACTCTTCTACATGCTGCAAGATGCTCGAAGCTGCGTGAAGATGCTAGTCTTCGATAGGCTAGGCCTTCCCCCCTTATTTTGGCATTCTGCAGTTCAGTCCACAGATACATCCTTTTCATTTGATACCAATGCATACTTAGTATAGATCTGATGCTTGCGAGTACTTTGGATGAGTACTCACGGTTGCTTTGCTCCCCCTTTTATCCCTTTCTTCCTTCTTTCCGGTTGTTGCAACCAGATGGTGGATCCCTGGAGCTGGATGCCACCGCTGACGGATTCTGCTACGTGGAGACCGCCGACGATTGTTTGGATTCTGCCCTTCTAGCAACCCTCTTGCTTTGAAGTTAATGGTCGTCCGTTCATTCTTAGACTATTGATTATTGTATCGCCATTTCGAGATTGGTCATGCTCCCTAAGCCCATATTTTAGGTGCACCTTTCAACCAGTGTTTAATGGTGTATGTTTTCCTCGAGCATACATCATTATATCATTTGATCTGACAAATGTTATCTCCTTGTTTATATAACTGTGGAAATCCATCTTTTTGAAAAATCTCAATGAGTTGATGCTAAGTCCATCAGCCACCTTCTCATCCCCTCCTTGATTTAATGATGAACTATTGCTTCAGGAACCCGCTCCCGTAGTTCTTTTCCTGAGAATCTTGCATGTCATTTCGTCGATTTGTGTTGCACTTTTTCTTCTCGGACATCCTGAGTCTGAGGTATCATGACACCAATCGGATCTGAATCTCGGTCAGATATGATGGTTGGGACAACTTTCCAGGAGTTATGATGTTGGTCCGTTGATGACCCGGTAAGATGATGTCATGCCTAGCAATCCCCCTGGCTGGAGGACCTATCATTATAATTTCTTTTGTAAGGATAACCATTCTTCCTAAAGGAAATTGTAAGACTTGTTTTATAAGTTGCTCCTGATGGATCATTTGTGTATCCAAAGTCCGGCCCTTGATTGAAACACCATATCAATGCTACCTCGAAGCATGACTATGATACCCCGCTCTTCAACAAGAACATTGGAGACGCGATGCTAATATTTCTTTGTCAGTTACCCAAACACCGTTATATGGGTAACATCTTGATTAATCCTTGCCTCTTATCTGAATGGTTGGGCACTTGCTCTCCTACCCTATATGTCATGCTCTGCTTGTACATGAGAAGGATATACTCCTTATAATTGTGTGTAATCACAATTTTCCTTTCCATTCTTTTGTTTAACCTTTCCTGAATCTGACTTAACTAAGCAGAGATAATTCCCTGCTTAGGTAGGCACCTTGTTGTACCATTTTGTCTGTAAGATCCTGTTACTATTGTTGATGATATTCCGGTAACCACCGACGGGTGATAACTTCACCAATTGGTTCGCCTCGTTCAACAAGCAGGAAAATTGCTCTCTTCATTCCCCGTCCTTGGTACTGACATTGTTGCCAGCATACCTGACAAGCTATCCACTGACATGCCTCCCTGTCGCGGCTGTTCCAGATGTCATCACCCTTCCTACTTTCAACCCACATGATGGGCCCATAACCCACAGGTCCACTGGATCGAAACCTGACTCTCCTGTACACCCCATGTTCCCAAAGTTATTCCTCCCGCGTGGACTCATATGTAATTCATGAGCCACCTCCCGTTGAGATCATCAATTCTGGCATCGGATACAATAATTATTCCGTTGCTTTGAAACCCTTTTCACCTTCTGACTAGGCATTGAACGATTGCCTGGATGCTTGAAACTTCTTATTGTATCTTCGAACTTTACTCTCGATGTGTTTTATTTGATCAAACTTGATAGGTATTCGTATGCTCATTCATGGGTTAATCTCAGAGTATTAGTCTTATAGCATTCTGTCGTTGTCGATCTGCCCCGTTACCTATTTGTAAGTACGATGGAACCCCCGAAGAAAGGATGTCGACTTCATCTTGATGACCTGAAGCAGAAAAATGAAGACATCAATATAATGGATCGACCACTTCGAGAGGAGCAACCAAGACCGAGAAGATTCGTTAGAATTTCGTAACCAAACCTTTCCCCCTTAGACCCCTCTTAAATCTTGGGACGAGATTTTTTGTAGTGGAGGAGAATTGTGACGCCCGGATATTTAAGCTACAGTGAACCTCTGCTAATGATACCACGTCACCCTAATTACTGTTGCTAATCTCGAGTTAGTTCGAAACCGGTTCAGATTTAAATTCAAAATCAAGCAAACAATAAAAGTTTTCAAATGTTAAAAATAAAAATGTTCGGAGTGTGCAGTTAAATGCCTAGGTAATTATTATGGAGAAAACTCATTTTTAGAAATTGCCTAAATATTTTAAAGTGATTTAAACAGAAAATAAAATAAATAAAATAAAAGAAATAAAAACAGAAAACAAATAAATACAAAAAAAGAAGGACCCCCCACGGGCTCCGGCCCAGCAGGCCATCAGCCCCACTGGGCCAACCCACTAGGCCTAGCCGGGCACTCCCCCCCAACTCCCCCTTATCCACTCACCCCCGAAACCCTAGGGCATTGAACCCCCCACTCTCCTCACTCCTCCGTCTCCCTCGCACCCCCGATCTAGATCGGGGAAAGCGGCGCCCCGACCCCATCACTTCGACGCCCTGCCCCTGCCGATGCCGCCAGCGCTCCTCGTCGTCGCATCGTCCCACCTCCACCTTGCCATCGCCGGATCGCCTCGTCACCTTCCCGCCCCCGGAGGCTGCCGCTCGCCGCCCGTACACCGACGCTGCCCGATCTCGTCGCCCTCGGTGCCCGCGGCCGCACTTCGCCCGACCCCGTCGCCGTCGCACCTCGCCAGGATGCCGCCGCCTCCACCTCGTCGTTCTACCCCGCCGGCCTGCCTCCCGCTCCGTGGCGTCGTCCCCGTCGACCACCCCGAGCCTCCCCGAGCCCACTGCCTGTACCCTACTCCTCTGTGAGCTCCTCTTTCCTCCTCTCACTACCGTGGTCGCGCCCTCTCCCCGCGCTCGGCTCCGCCACCTGACGTCGCCCGCGGACAGCCGCACCCGGCCAACCCAGAGGCACTCGCGCCCTCACCGCCTGCCGCGCGTGCGCGCGCGCACACGCGCGTCCCTCACCTGCCGCGGCCTCCTTCCCCTCGCCGTGCTCTGCCCTGGCCTTCTCCTCCTCCTACCGCTGTTGCATGGTTGTTGCTGCTGCCTCGGGCCGCCGTTGTTCGTCACCGTGTGCGCGCCCGCTGCCGCTGCCCCTGTCCGCCTCCGCCCACCGTGGCCCTCGTGCCCCGCTGCGGCAACCCCCGCCCTGGGCAGGCTACGGGCGCCCGTCGCCCGTTACGCCCACGCCCGCTGCCCGTTAAGCCGCACCCGCCCTGGTTGGCCCCTAGGGCAAATGACAAGGGGGCCCCAGCGCCCCAGAAAGATTTAAAAAAAGATAATAATAAATATAATTAAATACTAAATAATCAATTAATTAACTAAATAGTTAACTTAATTAATTCTGTTTAAATTAATTAATTAAATTAGTTAACCTAATTAATTGTAGTTAATAAACCTAATCATTTTAGTTAGACTAACTAAACCTGATTAGTTAGTCTTAGACAATGACAACCGGGACCCACGCGTTAGTTTGACCAAGTCAACTGGCTATTGACTGCTGACATCCCCCTGACGTCATGCTGACGTCATGATGACAGCATGCACTGTTCTGGACAATGTTGTATTAAATTAATTAAATAAATGCTAAAATTAATTTGAATCTTTTAAAATTCATATAAAATAAACCGTAGCTCGGATGAAAATACTTTGTACATAAAAGTTGCTCAGAACGACGGGACGAATCCGGACACACAGTCTGTTCGCCCGCCACACATCCCTAGCATAGCAAACCTGCAACATTTCACCTATGGTTCATCTGTCCAAAAACGCGAAACACCGAGAACACTTTCTCAGATGTTTCCCCCCTTCGCCGGTATCACCTACAACTACGTTAGGTCACCCTAGCACCGCATATTGCCGCGTCTTGCTTTGTGTTACATTTGATTGCTTTGTTATTTATTGTGTTCCCCCTCCGTTACTTCTTTCCGGTAGACTCTGAGACCGGTGCCGATGTCCGTGTGTTCGACTACACCGAAGATGACCCCTCCTTGCCAGAGCAACCTGGCAAGCCCCCCCTTTGATCACCAGATATCGCCTATTCTTCTCTATACTGCTTGCATTAGAGTAGTGTAGCATGTTACTGTTCGGTTACTCCTATTCTGTTGCATAGCCTGTCAATGTTGCTACAGTCATTGATACCTTACCCGCAATCCTAATTGCTTAGTATAGGATGCTAGTTTATCATCATTGGCCCTACATTCTTGTCAGTCTGCCTTACTATACTATCGGGCCGTGATCCCTCGGGAGGTGATCACGGGTATATGCTATACATATACATATACTATATAGATGGTGACTAAAGTCGGGTCAGCTCGTTGAGTACCCGCAAGTAATTCGGATATGGGGGCTGGAAGGACAGGTGGCTCCATCTCGGTAGAGGTGGGCCTGGGTTCTTGACGGCCCCCGACTGTTACTTTGTGGCGGAGCGACAGGGCAGGTTGAGACCACCAAGGAGACAGGTGGGCCTGGCCCTGTTCGGCGTTCGCGGATACTTAACACGCTTAACGAGATCTTGGTATTTGATCTGAGTCTGGCTACTGGCCTATACGCACTAACCAACTACGCGGGAACAGTTATGGGCACTCGACGTCGTGGTATCAGCCGAAGCCTTCTTGACGTCAGCGACGGAGCGGCGCGCGCCGGATTGGACTGGAACGCCTACTCTTGTATAAGAGAGGCTAGGTCTGCTTCCGGCCGCCCTCGCAACGTGTAGGTGTGCAATGGGCGATGGGCCCAGACCCCTGCGCGCATAGGATTTAGACCGGCGTGTTGACCTCTCTGTTGTGCCTAGCTGGGGCTACGACGTGTTGATCTTCCGAGGCCGGGCATGACCCAGAAAAGTGTGTCCGGCCAAATGGGATCGAGCGTGTTCGGTTATGTGGTGCACCCCTGCAGGGAAGTAAATCTATTCGAATAGCCGTGATCTTCGGTAACAGGACGACTTGGAGTTGTACCTTGACCTTATGACAACTAGAACCGGATACTTAATAAAACACACCCTTCCAAGTTCCATAGACAACCCGGTGATCGCTTTTCCACAGGGCGACGAGGGGAGGATCGCCGGGTAGGATTATGCTATGCGATGCTACTGGAGATGCTACTTGGAGATGCTACTTGGAGATGCTACTTGGAGGACTTCAATCTACTCTCTTCTACATGCTGCAAGACGGAGGCTGCCAGAAGCGTAGTCTTTGATAGGACTAGCTATCCCCCTCTTATTCTGGCATTCTGCAGTTCAGTCCACTGATATGGCCTCCTTACACATATACCCATGCATATGTAGTGTAGTTCCTTGCTTGCGAGTACTTTGGATGAGTACTCACGGTTGCTTTCTCCCCCCTTTCCCCCTTTCCTTTCTTTCTGGTTGTCGCAACTAGATGCTGGAGTCCAGGAGCCAGACGCCACCCTCGACGACGACGACTCCTACTACACCGGAGGTGCCTACTACTACGTGCAACCCGCTGACGACGATCAGGAGTAGTTTAGGAGGATCCCAGGCAGGAGGCCTGCGCCTCTTTTGATCTGTATCCCAGTTTGTGCTAGCCTTCTTAAGGCAAACTTGTTTAACTTATGTCTGTACTCAGATATTGTTGCTTCCGCTGACTCGTCTATGATCGAGCACTTGTATTCGAGCCCTCGAGGCCCCTGGCTTGTATTATGATGCTTGTATGACTTATTTATGTTTTAGAGTTGTGTTGTGATATCTTCCCGTGAGTCCCTGATCTTGATCGTACACGTTTGCGTGCATGATTAGTGTACGATTGAATCGGGGCGTCACAAGTTGGTATCAGAG
>NC_057810.1:394620053-394623176 GCF_018294505.1 Triticum aestivum
ATTAGTGTACGATTGAATCGGGGCGTCACAAGTAGTTAGGAGGTCCCAGGCAGGAGGCCTTGCCTCTTCGATCGTTGATGTTTGTGCTAGCCTTCTTAACGCATTCTTGTATAACTTATGTCTGTACTCAGATATTGTTGTTTCCGCTGACTCTTGTGTATCGAGCTTTTGTATTCGAGCCCTCGAGGCCCCTGGCTTGTAATATAAAGCTTGTATTATGTTATTTGTGTCTAGAGTTGTGTTGTGATATCTTCCCGTGAGTCCCTGATCTTGATCGTACACATTTGCGTGTATGATTAGTGTACGATTGAATCGGGGGCGTCACATATTCATAGGTTTTTCCCCTTCCAAGTTGCCTTTGTTTTCCCGCCCTCCCACCCTCTTCTTCCCGGAGTCTGAGTCTGTTTTGACCATCAATTTCATTCGTGCGGAGCCTCTTCAGTCTTCCATCAATCATTTCAACCGGTGAATTCTCGTCTCGGTGGACATTCTTCATCTCTTTTTCTTCTCCGGTGGATTCAATTCAAGTTTTTCGTTGTCGATCGTATTCTTTCCCTCAGCTCAAATATTTCCCTTTGCTCGTTCGCCTCTCGCCAGTTTATCCTTCCGGAGTGTTAAAGACATCTCAGGAGATTTGTCTATGTTTCAATTAATTCGAGGTTATAACATCATTCAAATATTTCAATTATCCTGGTGCATCATCTATCTTTTGAACAACCATTTCCAAAGGTGTTTCCTTTCAGTGGGCCCTAACCCACAGGTCTTTTCCCAGGATCTTACCTGACTCTTCTAATTTCCCGGAGCTATTCTAAAATTCTTTTCGAAGTATGACGTAAGTATGAATTTCATCAGTCAGATGCCATCTCCAAGATCGCTTTTAAATTCTTTTCATCTTTGGTTCTACCCTTCCTCTTTGTCATTCTCCCGGAGTATCTCAATAATTTTGGTGGAGTTCCTCATCGTCATTTCAAGATAGAAGAAGAGTTTTTCCTCTAAATCTTGTCTGTTCTCTCGAAGTTTCGTGGTTCTAGCTTCATGTTATCCTCGCAAATTATTCCATTTGTCAGATCTTTTTTCTTAACCCATCCGGAGTATGTCAGGAGTTGTTTTTGCTGTCTCGATCATCCGGAGGCCATCTTTTCGGAATATTTCTTCGTTCCAAGTTTTCAGATTCATTCCCCAATTATTCTATATCCGTGCCCCTTCGTTCATCTCAATATTCTTCCGGTGCTTCGTTCAAGTATTCTTCAATCAGTTCGCGATCCCTTCGTTATCTTGTCTTTTTATCCCTTAAGTATCTTTGTGCTTTTCTAATTCTTCCTGGTGATTCAGTCTCTTTCATCAGTCATGTTCGAATTCTTACGGTGGTTCGTTCAAGATTTTTTTTTCTTTTTGTTATCACATTAATTCATTCGTTCTTTCCAATCCTACCGGTGGTTCATGAAGACTTTCTCAAGTTTTGTGCTATATCCCCTCTTAATCTTTTCCAACGCGAATAAGTAGTATGCAAATCCGTTGCTTCGCATCAATTTAATTGATGGAGGATAAGCATACAATAAATCTTATTCTTATTTCATTCAAGTGAGTAATCCCTTCCTTCGGAGTTTGCTCTTGATGAATAAATTCTAGTTCCAAGTGTTTTCATCTTTTCCGGAGTTCAAATTTTCTCGGTCATTTCGTCGGAACCTCCATCTAAATCACCGCAAGGCTCATCTTACTCTTTCATCCTTCTTTCTATCTCATCATCCTTTTGTTACCGGAGTTCTCCATGGTGGTTCGTCATGATTTAATTCATTCTTCAAGAGTTCATCAAGATTTTGTTGGAGAAATTCAAGTATCTTTCTTCTCGCGTCTCGAAGTGTAATTAATTCTCCGTATTCTTTTGAAGTGGAGTTTTGCATTTCTTCGTTTTTCTTAGCTATCCAATCATTTCCGTTTGTGGTCGGTGATCACCTCATAATTTTGAGATGTTATCTATAAGTCCACAACAAGCTTATTCTCTCGTTGTTGATTTCCTCAACAACTCCGTTCTAACCTACCTTCTAAAGATGCTTCCAATTTCATTCGTGGCACAAGTTGTCATTTTCTTCTCCGTTCTTTCCATTCAACTCTTTCAATTCTTTCCGGAGGTTTTGTGTCATGTCTTCATCAAGTATCATTCCATCCTCTCAAGCTCGTGTTTTATTCATCCATGTTTCAGCCGGAGTGCTGCCTAAATCCTTTCAGTCTTATTCGTTTCTTATCTCGTTCTAACCGGAGTGATTTCATAGTCTATCTGATTCCGTGAGCTTTAGATTCTCGTTATTCTCATCGTTCCTCTCTTCTTCTCGAGTGCTCTCGAATCTTGCTTCTTCTCTTGAGTTCTTGTTTCACCTCATCCCTTTTCCCTTCCGTCTCGGTCCTAAGATCTCGGGACGAGATCTCTTGTTAGTAAAGGAGAGTTGTCATGCCCCGGATTCGATGCGCCAGGTGTCTTCCAGTTATTCGTCATTGTTGCCATGTCATGTGCTTGCATGTTGCATTTTGCCATGTCATCATCTGCATTTCATATCATGTCATCATGTGCATCTCATTTTGCATACGTGTTCATCTCATGCATCCGAGCATTTTCCCCGTTGTCCGTTTTGCAATCCGACACTCCTATGTCCTCCGATGCCCCCTTTTGCCTCTTTTCGTGTGCGGGTGTTAAACCTTCTTGGAATGGACCGAGGTTTGTCAAGCGGCCTTGGTACACCACCGGTAGACCGCTTGTCAAGTTTCGTGCCATTTGGAGTTTGTTTGATACTCCAACGGTTAACCGGGGAACCGTGAAGCCTCTTTTGTGTGCAGCCCAACACCCCTCCAAAACAGCCCTTGAGCCCATCCAAACCCCCTCCATGCTCTCGGTCGTTCGATCACGATCGCGTGACCGAAAACCGCACCCCATTTGGAGTCTCCTAGCTCCCTCTACCTATAAATATGTGCCTTCCCCGAAAATCCCGGGTCCCGAAACACTAGCCCCGCTCCCTCTCCGCCGCCGGACACGTCCGGTCAGACCGGACATGTCCGCTCCACCGCGCCTCCCGCCGCAGCGAATCCCATCATGCCACGTGGCGATCCCCGCCGCCAGCCACCGCCGGCCCG
>NC_057810.1:394623432-394644066 GCF_018294505.1 Triticum aestivum
CTGTCGGCCTCTTCCTTCGCAAGAGCTCGCCGACGCCCGCCTCGAATCTCGTCGCCGGAGCGTGGCAACCTTGCCTGAGGCCAGATCTGGCGCCCCCGCGCCCAAACCCATCCATTCTCATCGGTCTCCCCCGGATCCGGCGATCTTCCCTGCTGCCGCCGACCATGGCCTCCTCGCCGGCGTCCTACTCCGCCTCCTGCTCGGGACCGTGCGCCCGAGCGCGTTGACCGCGTGGGCCACGTGGGCCCCGCAAGCCGCTCCAGCCCCGGCCCGCGTCGCCTCTCCACCAGCCCAAGCCTTCCTGCCTCCTCCTCCTTCCTGGGCCGAGCCCATGGTGAGCCCCGCCTAGATCCCGCCCCGGTCGCATTTTAGTATTCTCTCGCGCGTCCGTTTTTTTTCTAGAAAACTGCCAAGTCCCTGTTTTATGACATTTTGTGCACCTCTGTCATGCCATACCTCCGTGTATGTAGCTCCGTTTTGCGTGCATGATATATCAAAATGTTCGTCGTGAGATGCTCTTAATTTGGTTCCATTGTGCCATGCTTGTTTGGATCCATCTTGATGCCCTTATCATCATTGCAAGAGTGCTATATGATGTTAATCTGCTGAAACTGTTATAACTTGCTGTTTTGTCTTTTTCGTTGCATTTTGTGTGTGCATCCTATGAGCTTGAGCCCTACATGTGTTTTGAAGTATGCCATGCCATCTTCACAGTGGTGCAATCCATGTATTTTTGTGAATCTTGTACTGAGTGCGTTGAGCTCGTGAATTAGGGTACTTGCTGTTGCTGTTTTGCTACGTTGAATCTGTTACATCATGATGCTATGTTAACTTGCTGCTACAAGTCATTCTATGCATAATCTGAAGATGTTCACTAAGGACGTTTTGTTACACATGTCATGCTCTTCCCATTCATGTCCCTGGTTGCATTTATAGCATGCTTTAACTTGTTGTTATCTTCCTCCAAACTTGCTAAATAATGTTGCTGTCAGCCTGTTAACATTAAGTTCAATGTTGCCATGGTTGTTGCTAGTGATCCATGCATCCTATGAACATGTTCTTGCGATTATTAGCTTCATAAACATGCCTTCTTACTGTTGGTCACCTTGCGATGCCATGTATTGCTCTGTGGTGAGTGGATCAAGCTCACCAACATGCCTACTTATTGTTGTTCCTGCCATGTATGAATCTGTCATATCATTTGCCATGTTTGCATGGATCCTACCATGTTTTCTGTTGATCTTTGGATTAAGTTCAGTAAGGGAGTTTTGTTCTTTGTCTTTAGTACTAGCATGCCATGCCTTTGTTTGCCATGTTAAGTTTATGTAACATGTTGTTTGATAGCTCTAAACATTGCAACCTGATGTTATTTCTGCTAAGCCTGAAACTTTTATTATTTGCAATCTTGCCATGTCCTTTTGAGCATGATCTAGTGATTTCTGGAGATAGCTCAGTGTTCATGTTTTGTCATGCTTTACCTGTACTTCATGGCCAGGCCTTTTTTTATTATGTTGGTGTGTTGTAGCTTGTTGTTTTGATGTTTGCAAGATGCCTAGTTGCTGTTTTGGGTAGATTGTTACTATAACTTGTATAGAGTGTATGTGTTGCACCGTTGCTCCGTTTTGAGTGTGCTCTATATGAAACTTGCTTAGAATTGCATGTAGTTTCATATTATCATGTTGCATCCTTGTTTTGAGGTGTTTGCTTGATGTATGTATGCATTTTTCATCAATGCCATGCTTAACTTGTTTTGCTCATATCTTGTAGGCCGTAGCTCCGAACTAAATGAACATTATATGTAACTTGACTAGAATTTCGTGTAGATCCTCTTGGTGCTCTTTAACTTGCTGTTTAACAACTTCAACTTAATGTTTGTTCAGATCTGGACCAACTTTCAAACTTGCATATGAGGACCTACCGGATTTGATATATGTTGTTTCCGGCCTCATTTAAACTTGCTTTGATGTGTTGCTCTTGTTTGTATCATCTCTTGCCCTGAGTAGTTTCATGTAGCCTTGTCATGCATCATACTTGAGTGTGCATCATGTCATGTATATGTGTGGTGTGTTTACCGTGTTGTGTGCTTCTTCTCGATAGTTCCCGTTTCATTGCGATCGTGAGGATTCATTCGTCTACGCTTGGTTCGTCTTCGTGGCTTCATCTTCTTCATGGACTCGTTCTTCTTTCTTGCGGGATTTCAGGCAAGATGACCGCTACCCTGGATCTCACTGCTATCATTGCTATGCTAGTTGCTTTGTTCTATCGCTATGCTGCGCTTCCTATCACTTGTTCTTCAAGCCTCCCCAAATTGCCATGAACCTCTAACCTTTGACACCCTTCCTAGCAAACCGTTGTTTGGCTATGTTACAACTTTGCTCAGCCTCTCTTATAGCGTTGTTAGTTGCAGGTGAAGTTGAAGATTGCTCCATGGTGGACAAGGTTATGTTGGGATATCACAATATCTCTTATATTATTAATGCATCTATATACTTGGTAAAGGGTGGAAGGCTCGGCCTTATGCCTGGTGTTTTTTTCCACTCTTGCCGCCCTAGTTTCCGTCATATCGGTATTATGTTTCCGGATTTTGCGTCCCTAACGCGGTTGGGTGATTTATGGGACCCCCTTGACAGTTCACTTTGAATAAAACTCCTCCAGCAAGGCCCAACCTTGGTTTTACCCTTTGCCTCACCACCACCTACTTTTCCCTTGGGAGTCACTCTCTCGAGGGTCATCTTTATCTTAGCCCCCCTGGGCCAATGCTTGTCTAAGTATTGGTCCGAACCAGAGCCCTTTGCAGCGCCCCCTTAGGGAAACTTGAGGTCTGGTTTTAGTTGTACGGATTGCTCATCTGGTGTTGCCCTGAGAACGAGATATGTGCAACTCCTATCGGGATTGGCGGCACATCGGGCGGTCTTGCTGGTCTTGTTTTACCATTGTCGAAATGTCTTGTAACCGGGATTCTGAGACTGATCGGGTCTTCCTGGGAGAAGGAATATCCTTCGTTGATCGCGAGAGCTTATCATGGGCTAAGTTGGGACACCCCTGCAGGGTATAAACTTTCGAGAGCCGTGCCCGCGGTTATGTGGCAGATGGGAATTTGTTAATATCCGGTTGTAGATAACTTGACACCAGGTCCGAATTGAAACGCATCAACCGTGTGTGTAGCCCTGATGGTCTCTTTTCGGCGGAGTCCGGGAAGTAAACACGGTTTTGGGTTATGTTTGACGTAAGTAGGAGTTCAGGATCACCTCTTGATCATTACTAGCTTCACGACCGTTCCGTTTGTTCTCTTCTCGCTCTTATTTGTGTATGTTAGCCACCATACTTGCTTAGTCGCTGCTGCAACCTCACCACTTTACCCCTTCCTTTCCCATTAAGCTTTGCTAGTCTTGATACCAATGGTAATGGGATTGCTGAGTCCTCGTGGCTCACAGATTACTACAACAACAGTTGCAGGTAGAAGTTATGCGATGATCATGACGCGAGAGCGATGTTTGCTTGTTTTGGAGTTCTTCTTCTGCTTCTTCTTCGATCAGGGGATAGGTTCCAGGTCGGCAGCCTGGGCTAGCAGGGCGGATGTCGTTTGAGTTTCTGTTTGTGTTTCCTCCGTAGACGGATGGTGCGCTTATGTAAGATGATGTTGTATTCGTGTGGCATTGTATGCCTTTTGTATGTATTCCTATCTATTATGTAATGTTGATGTAATGATATCCACCTTGCAAAAGCGTCTTCAAGATCCGCTTCTATCCTTGGTGGGACGTTCAAGTTCCTTTAGGATAGGGTCGCATCTTGGGCGTGACAGAAATATTGTCTCAACACTCTCGATGAGAAACGAGAACCCAGCCAATGAAGGTTTATGCATATATTGGTCCGCATCCAGAGGAAGTCATGGTTTCCAGATGTGCTCATCCCTGCTTGTTGATATGCAAATCGATTGGAATTGGCAAATCATAGAGTTTGTCGCTGACAAGAGCTGTTTTGGCCATGGTGATCCTCCTCTCAATACCCATTCCTGCGAATTCCCAATCCAATTATATTAGTATAATGTGTAGAAGAAAAAGGGGAATCCATGAGAAAGCCCATATTGTTCGTGGCAATGGAACATTCCTTTCCACTTTTTTGAATGGAGATCACTGACGAGCACTCTTGCGCAAATCAAGAGTAAAGGTAGGAGCTATGAAGCTGTCCCGGGTAGGAAAGGATCCCTTTGAGTTCATATTGCTGCAGGAGAAAGAGAAGGGCACAGAGCTTCTATATACCACTGGATTCCACCAGACTGTTCTGTGGAAAACACGGCACCCTATCCCTTCCTTGACGGGAACCTGGATACCATAGCATAGGAACCTCGAAAATACGTATTATAGGTTGGTTGTATACACACTCATCCTTTAAGAAGATAAGAGAGCCCCGCGGACATTTCCTTCCTCGAAACCTGGAAACTGATACTGCCTCGATTCTGCTTCCGTCTATCATGTCCAATCTTACTTTCGTGCTGATGAAGGGCAGTCCGAAAGGTGGAGTTAGCACCGGGCCTATTCTTAGAAGAATAAGTAGGAGTAGGAGCACTCTTATTCCGCGAGCGTAGCCGTATTAGTTGGATCCGGCATCCTTTCGACTGGAGATACCCTAGCATTACCGGCTTCCCGGCTTACTGGCAAGTTTACTTGACTCACCCATTCTTGAGCCTGGCCACTACTTTGTTTGATTTCCTTGTCACTGTAGTAAGCATGCGGCACCTATTGATCTACTTCCCTCTAGCATCACTCATCCTTACGGCACTAGTCCATCCATCCCTCAACCGAAGAGAGTCTTCCTCCTCACGGAACTAGGGTTTGGTTTCATAGACAAGACTTTCGAGCGCGACGTTGCGCACATCCTCTTGCTTGGTATCTTTTCTAGTGTACATCACATTCATTTTCCTTTCATGTAGATATGATAATCTTCGTGGCATCAACCTCATATAGGAGCTGCCAGTAGTACTTTTGCGGGATTTTAAAGCAGACAAACTTATGATGCGAGTCTAGTTAGAATAGAACCAGTGCACTCTGAACTCCGAACCAGCCAATACGCTTCGCTTTCCTCTGCTCGTATAGACTCCATTCGTGTTAGGACATCCATAGCCAATAGTAATAGTAGCTAGTAGCTTCGCCCCCCCTTGCCCCCGGAAAGGTTCTCATTCCTCACTGGATCTAGTTGACTTGCTGCTACAGCAATCAATCTATCTATATGTTCCGGACGGAAGAGAGAGTTTCCTACATTCCCATTCCCATGAACTGAACATCGGGTACCAACGATCTGGAATCCGGTGCTGAAACCTACAGATATGCACCTGTGTGGACCAACCTGGCAATCCTCCTGTCTATTCTTTCTATTTGGACTAGCGCTTCCCACTGGAGCTTACTACTTGACTAGAGCACTTGAACTTGTTAGTTTCATTAGTCAGTTTCCTAGCATAGCAAAGTGAGTTTCCCATCAACGGATTATCATCCTGTTGTTTCCATGAACATCAGGTACATATATGAACCTGTCAATGGAGCGGAACATATGATATGAACCAAGTAGATTCGTCTTTTTGCTCGTAACGTTAGTAGTTACTCGCTCATTAGTAGTGAACTATGATCATTTGTGAGGAGTATGTTTTCAACTCTATGTATGTCAATTTGAGAGTAAAGCGATCTATGTCAACCAAGAGCAGAACTCTCTCTATTTCCGGCACAGGCTTTCTTTCAATCAAGAAGAAGATTATTTCAGATTTTATCAGTATCCGGACTGCTATCTACTATCTACCTATCTAGCTACCCGGGCTCGTTGTGAGGCGGGACCCAACCCTCCTCTTCACTCCACTGCTTCAACAGAAATGGATCCATCATCTGCTACCCATGAGTAAGAACATTACGAATCTACCACTGATCCCGAGGGCAAGTATGAAAAAGAGAGTCAAGCAAGGTTGGATTCATATGTTCCATTTGAGTAAGCCTCTGATGCCCTGCGCACATAGCTTCTTGCATGCCCGATGGCTGGACAGATCTCCCAACCTGGAGTATATTCCCGGCCCCGTAGCTTAGCTTAAGATCTTCGTATTTCAAGTCCACCGGCATGGGACCTGACCTTGGGAATAAGCCCCGCCCTGTCCTCTAAGATATGAGATCCACCCGCACCCAAACCTGGAAAAGCGGCAGGTTCTAGTCGAACTCCATACCAGAAGAGAAGAGAACCCTTTCCGTTGGAAGAAAGAGAAAAGGGGCCGGGCTATGCACTTCAAGAGAACCAACCCAAGAAGCACTCAATAAACTATTATATATAGTCCTGGCCAAGAGAAGGCCACCAGATCAAGCTAGCAGGAAGGGGTACTACAGCACCAAGAAAGATTGATGGAAAGGGATATGAAACTATTTTAGATGCACGCTCTAGCTCTAAATCAAGCTTATACGCACTCATAAAGGTGCCGTCTAGTGCCGTGAAGATAAACCGATTCTCTGACCATCCCTCGAGATAGCCTTTGATTCTCTTTAAGGATCCGGGAGCCATATAAGGATGAGTTAGCCGTAGGATATGATCAACACTGCATATACTACCTATATAAAATAGTGCGGAAATAGCTTTACGTCTATAACAAGTTAATCAAGAACTAGTTTTTCATATATAACTAGTTCCGTCTATTAGTGGTTATATTACGTTTGGATGATATATTGATGAGTTTGTTGAGATGAATAGTGGTATTACCTTCACTTAGTTGAGGGATACTAACATCACCATCTACACTGAGGAATATCTGAGATTTCTCGGGCTTCACGACCATGCCTCCACCACCACGTTCGATCACTCAAATACATCCACTTAGATTTACGTGCCTTAAGATATCTAGAATTTGTGGACGGTCAAGACGATATGGATCATAGCGTGTTGAAGCTAGAAGGACATTGGTGTCCCATCTTGTATAAAGAACGCCTTCATACCGGCTCAGGACCTCCCTATCGAATTGATGTTGCAAAAAGAGATGTAGGAGCACGTCGCTCAATTCACCTATCAATGGTATACAATTCGAATGAGGAATTTGGAGGTTAGTGTCAGCATTATATATCGGGTGAGATAGAAATTCCTTTAAGATGTGGGAAATCACACCCAGATTGTGTAGACACTTTAAGGTATTCCATAGACGTGGAGTAGAAACATACCGGATACTATGACTCAAATACACACAAACTATTTTCTCTACACCACTTTGACCATCCCAGAACCTTTGGTGGTAATCCAACATTTCATTATAATAAAATAATCTAGACGGAAGATTGTTTCTTATCACTAGAAACTCCCGCATTAAGATATTAGCTAATGCTTTAAAAAGTAGCACATCTATTGGAAGAGATGGGGCAGCCATACAAGGCCAATCACCATCATTGATGAGTGGGCGCCTGGCACAACAATACCCGAGCTCATCTTGCCTTTCCAGAGTGAAATGTTCCCGCAAAGTCATACCACCCCTACCATATTTATAGGTTTTGTATACCAATTTGGGATGAAATAAAGAATAACCTTCGTGTATATGCGACACCATGGTATCGATTGATGCGGGTAAGATGCCCCGCTCTCTCCACATATCATTCGAATTATAGAGTCTCCTGACCTCATTAATCAATTGAAGTTTCCAAAAACTAGCATGAAATCTCCGGCGAAAAGTGACGTTGTGATTACTTCTAGATCCAATGAAAACTTTCGAGATAATACAAAAAGTGGTCATCATTTCTTCCTCTTGGTAAGTTGGCTGGTTTCTTCCCATTCTGTCTTCTTTCCACTAATCTAATGGTTTCATTCTCCCATCGAGAGGTTATGATACTAGCAAGAGTCCTATTCTTATCCTCTCGATCCTACCTTGGGTTATGTTTGACAGGGATGGTCAGTGAACTTCTATTGGTTTCAAAGGAGGATAGAGATCCATTGGGGAAGGATCGAAAGGTTATTCGATATCAAAGGTTGACCCTCGACGCGCCGCAGCCACTATTTTTACTCCTTTTATGCAATTATGAACGAAACTTTCTCGATTCCAATGCAACTTATCCTTTTGGAGTTGACGTAACAAACTACGCGAGCCTCCCGATGAAGCCAACAGAAATCCTACCGAATACTAAAAATAAAAGGCAATTTCATTATGGTGGTATACCAGCCGCCAGTTCTGGAACTTCCAGTTCCAATTGGAGCATATAGATCCGTAAATGGATTTGTATGTATAGCCACTTCAGTCGTGCTCCTCGTTTCTCGAATGGAAAAAAAGTATCTTCTTTCTGGGAACATGCTAAACCAGAAATTCTTATGTTCGTGATTCTTCATCCACCGATGCAGAAAATCTTCCAGTTTTCCATCCTCATATGAGGCAGGAAAGTTTATGGGCAACAGGTCGGCACGAAGTGATTTATCATGTTCAAACATGAACCTTTCGCTCGTTGGGGACGGTTTATAAATCATCAAATTCCCACAAATGGAATGAGAAGTGGGTCCATGTAAATGATCGAGACCTTGCAAACAACAACGTTCCTTCCCCATATGGAGTTTGGGACCCAAGGGCAATCATTGAGTGAACTGTATCTTATTCGTATTAGTTGACCTAAGCCGCACCATTATTGCAGGGGTGGGGCTCGGCCTCCGAACCGTACGTGGGACGAGTTTCTGCCTCATACAGCTCGGGCCGAAGACCGGGGAAGTTGAGGAGAGATGGGGAGACCCAACTGCTGCTGGTCGGGACGGACAGGAAAGGGGGCGGGGATAAGCTTGTGAAGAAGCAAGCTTATTGCCCCACCCCCCAAAAACAAACTGACCCAGCAAGAAAATGTATGCGCTTTAGCAACAAAGCGCTCATCCCTTGCTTGCTGCTTCGCGTTCTTTCTATTCCATCCCAGTCCATTCCGGGATAGGCGGCTAATAGAATCTAATATGTGCAGTGGTGGTCGTCTGACCAATCGGCTCGGACACCAGACCACTTGTGCCCGCCCATTCTGTCTCGCCCTAAATGGAATGGCTCTCTTAGTTACGCTGTGCCCCGACCCGAGTCCCCACGTCCGCTTTTATCTGCCCGCAACCCGGCCAAACAACATTAGGGCCGTCCCCCCCATTCTATGCTGACCCGGGCCGGGGCTCGCTTTTTGGGAAGCCCGTTCCCACCGCACTCACGGCCCGGCTGGCCTGCCAGCAGTAGTGGGAATTCTCCCATTCCCTGGTCAAAAAAGGGTTGGTTGGATGCGGGATCTACTCCACGAGGAGCGGTACGGACGTAGATGATATCATCACGACCTCTCTTTGCGTACTGCTAGGGATGCTTAACGCCACTTCGCCAACTGGCATTACCTGCGCTTTCGTGTCTCTCAGTGTGGTCAGCACTGGGTGTTTCCGAGCAGCGAGGCTTACACCCATTCGCATTAATTCATCCAAAGTTCCTTACCCTTATGCATGAATTTTGGAATAAGCCATCTTCCTATCAAGGTTAAGGAGTCAACTGAGCATCTCAGCGGCGGGATTGAATACCCGGATCGAATCAGAGTTCACGCCGCCCGCCCTGAACAAATAGAATATGAGGTGTGGGCCACAGGTCACACATAAGCCATCGGGTCGCACGACAGAAGAACACCCAACATAAAGATGCACACTCCTCCATGTGAAATAGAAAGATCATCTTCACTTTTTTGTAGTAGTCGTGATCAACAGCCATCAGCAGTCGGCTCGTTGGTAAGGCGAGAGCTTCAAGCCTACTTTCTGGTGGCACACCCCCTAAACAAGCACCACTCGACGAGGGGGGGGGGGGAAAGCTATAGGCCCAAAACCTTCGACCCTTCTTTCTATATGGGGGTGCCCGGGGCACCTCATCTTGTCATTTTGTTGCTCATTCCCCTTAGGCCGAAGTGTTTGGCCTTTACTTCGGAGCGCCCGCTCACGCTTCGCTGACCTATCGCGTGGTAAAGAGAAGAGAGTATGAAAGTATTGTAAACAGAGCAGACCGCAGAAAGATTCTAAATATGACAAGTCCCCCATGGATTCGATAATAAGGAAATGAAGAACAGGAACGAAACGAAATAAAGCATTTCTAGCGGATGAGCTTCTCTCCATTTTGTCTGGTAATAGAATAGGGCGGCTTGCTTTGACCAACACTCCACTTTTTGCTCTATCCATGGATCGTATGAATTTCCTTAAATGTAGATAGACCAAAAAAGGGAATAAAGGGATAGGAATAGGAATTATAGTACCATTGGAAGAAGAGGCACCGGTGGGAACATCTCTACTGACGAACCATTTCAATAGTACGGGTGCTGCCGTGCCACAGGGCATGACCATGGAAGTAATGAAAAAGAAGAAGTTCTGTAGTTGGACCATCTGCTCTATCCGTTCGATTTGAGCTTCTCTAGAGAAGATGATACGCTAAAAATGAAAGTGTTCGCAACACATACCGAAAAAGGGTACCTATGTTGCCGACCATTGATGACTAGTTCGAAGACCAGGAGCAGGGGCACGTGCCAAGAAAGATTTGTTACTTTCCCTATGGTTTTCGAACGTTTTCAATAAAACCTTCTCGTAGAAGTATTTTCACAAAGTTTTCGGTAATATTAGTAGATGCTATTCGAACCCTTTCTTTTATTAAGATTCAAATTCTTATTCTTATTATTATCTAATTATTCTTTTTTTTCATGTATATGCGTCAGACACAATCTACTAATTGATCTATATTCTGATACCCTACTATATCATAGTCTCTACTACTAGTATTTTTAATACCTCAGGAGCTCATGAGACTCTTTTAGTGAAATTCGTAAGTCTCAATTCCCGAGTGATCGCACCAAAAACTCGAGTTCCTTTTGGATTTCCTTCTTGATCAATGACAACCGTCATCATATCGTATTATCATACCGTTGTGACGTTTGAGTTCTTTACATGTACGTACAATTATAGCTCGTCTTACTTCTGTCTGATCTTTCTAGAGGCATTTTGGGCACTGCTTCTTTGATTACAACAACAATAACGTCACCAATATGAGCATATCAGTGATTACCAGCTCCTAAGATTCAAATACATATCAATTCGATATCCCCACTCTGTTGTTATCCGCTACATTCAAAAGGGTCTGAGTGAGATGGATCTTGGAAGTCTGGTTTTTGATTGGATAGTGATCTCGGGCACGAGTGGTTGATCTTCGCGGGCCGTGAATGGCCATGGAAAAGAGTATTGATGACAATATGTTCGATCGAGAAGATTGGACGATGAAAGACGGATCCTTTGTGGTTTGAATAATAGGCTGTGGTCTCAATATTGGGCTATGGGCTGAGTGCTTTCTGTATGAGCCTCTAGTGATTGGGCTCTCGTGGGCGGATTACCCGATGTGTACTCATCTTCCAACAAAGAGGAGAAGACATAACCAGAAGAATTGTGAGAAATAAGTTAATTTATCAAGTTGAGGCATTTCGATTTGGATTTCAAATAAGAAAGACAGAAAAAGACTCCTGCGCCCTCGAGAGCATTCTCTTTCACTTGCATTTCTTCCTGAAGTTGGCTCGAAGACCTGTCCAGCCTTGATTTTCCCAGTTATTAATCAAGCGCGCTGAGGCAACTCTGAACTAAGCTTAGGGGAGGGGTAGTAGGTATGCTTCAAACCCTCCGGCACCTTGAAGAACGATGTCACTAGATCGGGAAAGATGAATGACCAATGAGGACAGGACAATGGGGGAAGTTGGTAATAGAGAATCCTCCCTTCTTCTTTGCTTTCTTTCCTGAAAAAATCCAAAACTAACCATTGGAACCTCATGGGATACCGAGTTAGGAGATTCATTTTCTTTATTACTTTTACTTTTTTTACTAAGTTATTCTAAAAGATAAGAGCTAACCGACCATCCTGATTGAATGTTTGAGTACCCGGAGTCTCTCGTAAGTATGGAAAGAAAGTCTCTTCTTTCCACAACTCCTAAATTTCCCATCAGCCTATCCAATCTAATTCCAGACAGAGTCAGTAGACCTTACTTTAGTGTAGGTAGTGTCAGATAATTAGGAAGTCTTGATAGTCTTTCATATAATCTCTTCTTCAATCCTAGGAGCAAAAAAGGAATGTCCTTTAGGGACCTTTGGATAAAAAGATTTCCGACCTCTTACTTTCGTAGTTATGAATTGCGGAATAGAATCAATTATGAAATTCATAAGTATATATCCCTCATCCCTATTGGTATCGGTTTGGGCCACTACCCAGAACCCTGCCAGAGCCCTATTTTTAAGAAGAAATTGACAGTCTTTTTTAGAACTAGAACTATGGTAAAATCCAGTATCAACACGCCTAGTTCTTTTCCTTTGCTTATGCAGGGCAAGAATTTGTCGAGTTCAATCAATACAATAAGAAATCCTAAGTATTTTTTTGGTCAGGCGACACCCATATTTGAACTGGGGATAAAAGATTTGCAGTCCCCTGCCTTACCGCTTGGCCACGCCGCCAAATCCGATCCAAAATCGAGCACAATCTTATCCATCCACATTATTTTACTAATTTTTATTCGTAGGAGGGGATTATTAAACCCTTTTTGATTTTTTTAGATCGTTGAATCCCTTTGTACTTATCCCTTTCCAATCCCTTTTTAATAAATTCATTCCTGTTTTTTATTGGACCCAGTTTTATTCTCTTCGATTGACTGTATCTCAAAACACACATTGCTTAAATACCTTCTCTTTCTATTGAAAAGAGAAAGGATTTCCAGTCACAGACTGCCAAATTTAGGAAAAATTGGAACCATTAACTATATTATTTGTTACTATTTGTTATTTTGATAAATTCTATTTGTTAGTAGTGAGCAGTTCTAAAATGGGTATTGTATCCCAAATAGTGTTTCCTTAATGGCATAACAAAATCAAATTGATTTACGGCTAATCAGTATCAATTAAAAAAAGAGAATTATGATATTGATATAGTGTGACCCGACCCCTGTTGCTCCAAGTGCAATTCTTTCTAGGGTTCTTAAAGATATTCTCCATTTTTTCCCTTTCCCTACAATAAAGTATAGTCTGAAGGCTAGCACGCACCATTCCTCGCTTATGATAATCTAAGGCCAAAAAGAAAGAAGGCTCACACCATAATAATAACCTTTTGCCTCGATCGTCAAGGTTGTGGATTTGGATCGATTTCAGTTTTACGGGCTTCATACATTGTTAAGAAAAGTACTCGGCATTGGAAAGCATCATGTTTTGGCCACACACAAAAGAAGTCGGTGGAAGGTATGGAATTTCTCGGCTGAAGGTTAGAAAGAAAGCAATCACCAGTGCTCTCGGTTCCAGCAACGAGTCTTTTCTCTGAGAATTAAGGAAAACAAACTAACCTTGTCTGTCTATGTTCACCTTGACATGAAAGACTCTTTTCCTAACCTGACTGTTCTACCTGGCTAGTTCACTTCACTTTTCGAGGGATCCTGGATTGGAGTTCACTTGTCTGTGAGTGTCCGAACAGCTTCAGATCCTTCCAAGGCGCAGGGGTTCTCTCTCCATTCACTTTGAGCTGGGTTTCTTGTGATCTTTTTAGTAGTTTTTCCGTCCAATTTTATGGTAAATTATGTCTTACACAACTGTCCCCAAGGATGTCCATTCCATTCGGCAGGGACTCCATCTCGCATTCAATCTCCCTCCTTTCCCTGAAAGAGCCGAGGTCTCTCTGGACTTCTCTTTTGCCTCTCTACCAGATTCAGAAAAAGGGAGGAAGAGGGCCTCTCGACGGGAGTGATTCCCCGAAAAGAGATCGTTCCCAGCATCCTCGAGTTCGTAGTCAAACTCACCTTCATCCACCTTTCATGGACTGGCGCGGGCAAGCGCCGATGTCTGGAGCAGGAGATGGAAGCTTGGGTTGAGGAGGCTGTCAACGAGTCATCAAAGGCAATAGATTGGTTATATTCGGATTCGTTTGATTTTGATTTTCTTTTTTTTGGTTGTGAGAGGTCTGAGTCCGCAGCTGGGGAAGAGTCGTCAGATGACAATTGAAGTAGGGGTCTGCCTCTTTCAAAGGGAAGCAAGAGTCTCATAGGGAAGGAGATCCTGCATAGACCAATCCCAATCAGGAAGAGAGTCTTGTTGTCAATGAAAGCAATTTTTCTATGTCACATATCTGCCTATCTCGTGTTGTGAGCTATAAAGTACCCACCAGGGGGGAAGGGGGTGGACCAAGAAAGAGGTAGGCAATTGGGTCCTTCCCATCCTCTGTGATGTCAGTCTCTTTGTCATTCTTTTCACCCTTGCTGAGTAGCGAAGTGAGCATACTCAAGATCCAATTCATCAATCATTTGAGTTGGTACGAACATAGGAATCCAGACTCCGCTTGATTCGATCTTCAGTTTCGACCTTCATCAGTCAGGAAAAAGAAGAAGGACCCACTTATTCCACTCGGAGAGATCGAACCAGGCAACAAAAAAAAGAAAAACTGAAGGAAGTTCTCTTTCCATTCCAACTAAACTAAGTGAAAAAAGGGGGAGAGCAAAACAGAAACACAGGAACAAAGAAACTATGTCCAAACCAACGAGTCCTTTGGTCGACTCTAAAGAATGTATCGGGAGTTGGGAGTTAGCCGTCTCATAGGAGTGATAGCTGGGTTTTTCACGGAGTTTCTTCGTACGATTGAAATAAAGAGTGCTCTAGGTCAGAGAAAACAAGAAGAAGATTGTTCACTAGTCTGTCTCCCAACCTCTTTAAAGCAGCTACCTACCGTGATCTGGTCTTGGGACAGCATTGGCACCCCCGTTTGCTGGATCTTCTAGGCACTCTAAAGCGCTTCCACGAGTGACAGATGGACTTTGAGTTATAGACGGAGAAGAGCCTTTAGAGGATCAAGAGTGATTCCTCAATAAAACAAATGGGATTTTGAGGGAGGGCTGAACGCGATGTACTGAAGGGTTCGCTTTCGCTGATCGGCGCCGGTCTTTCCTGCTGTGAATTTCCCAGGTCGGGAGGGGCCCTTTCCTTCTACCTTAGTGAACCCATTCACCAATGATTGGATCACTCAAAGCTAAAGACCAATTCCTTCCTTTTAGGTGGTCTAGGTGGCTGGGATACTATGCCCTTCTTTTTAGAGGCTCAAAGACGAGATCTTTGAAGGAAGCAAAAGAACCCATGTGTCTCGAATGAAGTCTACCCTCTTTTTGTGCCAGGAAGAAGAATGAGATCCAATTCAAAGTCAAGGAAAGCGGCCTAGACCACTGACTTTTGATGGAAGGCTTCTGAACATGGATTGGTCTGATAAAGCCAATTTTTCGGCGAATCAAATATTTTCTGAGAGCACTAGACCTTCTCTCTTTCAGGATTGATTATCACTCACTGCCTGATAGCAGGCTTGGCCCATGAGACCTATTGTCTTATTGTACTGGCTCACTTCACTACTTTGGAGGATGGGTTTTTCCCCTTTTTGGTTCGCAAACGCTCTAACCCATCAAGAAGCTCCATCCAAATTGGAGTTGATGTGAGCACTTCCCCAGAGGCAGAGGCTTTTTCTACAAAAGGATGGGAGCACAAAATGTAGGTGAGTCAATTGCGTGTGGCCTTCAAGTATTTCATATTGAAACAATATTAGATCGGCATCCAAACAAAGGTGCATGTACGGTTCCTAAGGGATACAATTTTGTCCTAATCATCGAGAAAGATGAAATAAGTTGATAGCGCGATCTCGTACCAACACATACTCTCTAAATATTTTAGAACTTGCATGCGGCCTTCAAGCCACAACCGCGGTATGAGTTCTGATGTCAGACTTTGTTTTGGGGGCTGCTGGCCCCTTCGCATCGACAAGGAAACTGTGGACGACAATGGGTTTAGAATTCGAATAAAATGAACACCCTATCGAACAAATAGAGGAAAGGGCGGAAAGGGGAAAAAGTAAAGTCTAAGCGACATATGGCACGAAAAGGAAATCCAATTTCGGTAAGACTTGATCTGAATCATAGTTCAGATCCAAGTCGGTTCAGTGAGGGCGACCGCGAAAGTCACCGAATGGGTTCGGTCCGTCTTTTCCTGATCGTTGTTTGTCCCCCCAAAAAAGGCATGAGAGGACGTTGCAGATGTCCGGGACGGACACGACTTCTTCTAACGCTAGAAGACCACATGAAGAAACCCGGGACCAAAGCATGTCATGAAAGACGCACACGGGGCGGGCGTGCTTCGACCGTGTGCACAGTTGAATGTAGATATCATGAACGCGAGGATAAGGATACCAGGCCGAGAAACCCGGGCAAGTACTCCCCTAATGTGCCGATCGCTAGCGCATCCAGGGCCCCGGCGCCCAGCTCTGCTGGAGAGGCCGTCACTGATCTGAAAAGTGCGTCTGCAATTCGGATAGACTGATTCTGCGAATGCCTAGCCCCAGGAATCAATAAAAAAACAAGTGCTAAGTTTCATTTCAGATCAGTGAATAAACCAAAAAAGAGACCTTTCTCGCTCGAGGCCACACTATGCTCCGCTTCAACAAATGAGAGTTTTCGGTGGAACCGGTGAACCACGCGAGCTGGTTAGATGCGTGGGGCAGAGGGCTCGTAGTACCTGATAGCGCAGCTATGCAGTGGAAGGGAAGGAGCCTAAATCGACCCCCTTCTTTCTTTTTTATTCAAAGACACAAAAGCAAGAACAAAAGAGATTGGACTCTCGGATGAGACTAAGCAGCTACCGTTCCGACGTGCCCCTGACCCTATCTTGATTCAAACCAAAAACCCTCTCTAAGGTGGAGCCTAGTTGAAGCTATCTTCAAAGAATAAATGGGAATCCAAATCCACTTTTAGGGATATAGATGAAGTCTCGCTCAGTAAAGAGAGTTGTAGATTCATAGAAGAGGATCAGAGTACGCGCGCTACAAAAGGCAGCTAGCCAATGAAAGTAAGTGGAAAGAATATAGTACTTTTGTACTGACCCCTCCGGGGCCCCCGGTTGTTTTGGCGCGCCCTACTCCAACGTTTGACTATTGGCTTTTTAGCCTACGCTTGCTGCTTGCAGCATGGATTCGATAGATCTATCGAATCCATGCTTCCCCCGCCCTGAAGCGAGACTCTATCCAGATCTCAAAGAATAACGAGCTAGGCGGCCGGCGGGCAAAGAAAGGGGGCGGGGTGTTTACTTGAAAATGACAACCGCCTGTTCCAGCAGCGGGGGCCTTGCACGAAAGCAAACCTACGATTAAGTAGCAGTTGCTTTCGCTGATGGGCCCAGTGAGGGGGGGGGCATTGTCCCTCAGTTCTTACCAACCTCAGGTGTGTACATCTAACTTATTATCTTCTTTTTTCATGCAAGCCTGACCTCAGCTATCCATTTCTTATTCATTCAGGGCGCCCCTAGTGGACTTGGCGGTGCTCCTTTCTCAAATCAGAACAACTCTGAATGTTAGGGAAAATAAGGGAAGACCACCTGAGCGAACCGACCGAAGGGACTTTACTTATCCGAACCGAACGTTAGCGGCTTAAGCTAAGCCTATCACGAGCTGCGTTGCTGCTTGATCGGTGGGGAGGAAGATCTCAAAGTATGGGGCTAAGGATCAAGCGCTTTGACTTTGCTTTGTCCCTCGGGATCCACCATAGGTTGGGTTTGAGAGCAGTGTGATGGGTGACTATCTAGCACGGTTCAGAGAGCACGTGTATGTGGTTTGCACTGGTGAATGGAAGCCCCCGCCGCAAAAAAGAAGCGGCTCTTCCCACGGCTCTGTCACCATTGACTCTATTTATTATTATGGTAAATCATTGTATCAAGATGTCAATCTTAGATCTTATTTTAGTTCAATACGTCCACCTACGAAACTCGCCCTTGGCTTTCGTCTCGGTAGGTGTATTATTCTACATTTTCCCAAAAGGACATTCATTCATTTATTTCTTCCCGGGCGATCACCACGACTAAAACAAAAACAAGACAAGAAATCAAGCCCCGTACTACAGGAAAAGGGCTGGTGGCCGACATTTGGGAAAGTCGGGCCGATCGGGTGTCTTCATTCAGGCGATGGTACAGAGGAAGAACGAAACGAAGTGAGAGGCCGGGGGGCAGGGAAAAGAGTCGAGTCGATCGACCAGGAGAAGCAAAACGAAATCCGGATTTGGCCGAAAAAGATGCAACGTTATGGATACCATGACCGATCACCATCGAGAAAGAAGAATTTTGATAAATCACTTCGGGTGAGCGGGGCCTTCAAGCGGCCTCAATACGCCGGGGTTGTAAATGACATACCTTTCCTTATGGGAAATGCCGCCTCCTTACTAAAAAGGAATAGAATCAAGTTATTTTTACCAAAGAAGTCCCACTCCGATGACTCGACGAGTCATCTACTAAAAAGGACCCTCCCCGCTGTGCGCTCCTCCTTGAATTATTCGGTCATGCAATACTTTTTTAATACTAAGAATAAAATGCATTTCGACCCCGTCCTAGTTCTCAATCATTTCGTGGCACCGGGCGTGGCTGAACCATCTACGATGGGTGGAGCGAAGGGAGGAAGCTTAGATAAGAGAATACGCTCTTGCATCATTTTTTTTAGAAAGCTCTACCAACAAGAAAAAGTGTTTGGCCCGAGCCAAAAAGAGGTTGATCCACTTCATTCGCCAAGCGAATGATCTTCGCTTCGCGGGAACAACAAAAACCACCATATCGCTCTTTCCTTTCTTTGGTGCTACCTTCTTTTTTCCAAGGGATGGGGTTGGGGTGTATAATAACCCTTTTTTGAGTATGCCCGGAAACAACTCCTAGCTCAATTTAGGATCAAATGTAGGAACCTCATGGGTAAGGATAAGGTAATGGAATTGATAGAGAAATTCATAGACCTAGGTAGGATAGGAAAATTGATAAAGGGAATAGAGATGATGATAGAGATCATACTAAGAAAGAGGATAATTCCGTACGGGTACAACTCTTATTTGAACGAAGTGCAAAAAATGCGATCTTTTTTGTCTAATAGAACAAACGCTAATACCTTAATTGAGTCGGTAAAGATCAAATCTGTTTATCAAAGTGCTTCTCTGATTGCTCAAGACATCTCTTTTCAACTGAGGAACAATCCAATCTCATTTCATTCCATTTTTAGTAAAATAGTGAAGGATATTCCATTAATAATGCCAAAAGGGGTGGAGGGGATACATATTTGTTGTTCTGGTCGATTAGGGGGTGCGGATATAGCTAGAACTGAATGCGGAAAGTATGGAAAAACATCTTGTAATGTATTTAACCAGAAAATTGATTATGCTCCTCTGGAAGTATCTACTCGTAACGGAATTTCAGGTGTCAAAGTGCGGATCTCATATAGTCAGAATAAGAAGGGACGTGCTATATCCGAAACGTACGAAATATAGTAAATATTTTAAATGCAGATGTAGTAGGGGTCGCGAACCGGATGGTACACAACTTGGTTTTGGAAGATATGGCACCAAAAGTTGTAGAGCTGGTCGCCTTTCATATCGAGCCATTGAAGCAGCGCGTCGGGCTACAATCGGACAATTCCATCGTGCTATGAGCGGACAATTCCGAAGAAATTGTAAGATATGGGTAAGAGTTCTCGCAGATCTTCCTATTACGGGGAAACCCGCAGAAGTTCGAATGGGAAGAGGAAATCCAATTTCGGTAAGACTTGATCTATCATCTTATTCTTTTTGTTTCTTTTTGGGGGGAGTGATAATAGTTCTCATTGTGATTGCGGCTGTAGTTTTAGATCCCTCTTTGATCGTGACAGATCAAGCTAGGGAACTAATCATGGAATGGATTCTCTCGCTTACCCAATCTTTTTATCACATTCTACGGGCCCTTTTCGAAGAAATGCGTAACACCTTGAGTGGACGGGAGCGCTATGCCCCCCTGGTAGGAACAGAGCTGCTGGCAAAAAAAACTCCTTCGCGTTCGGAGGAGGAAACCTCCAAGGCGGCATACATTCATCTAATGCTATCTGATGAGAGTGATAGTGAGAGCGTTAACCAACAAAGGAGTAGGAGCGATGTGCCTCCTTTAACTATTGACTTGAACCGACCGACTCAGGATCAGGAAGATATTCGGCAATATGCCGAATCAATAAAGGAATTTCGGATTGATGAGAAATTCAAGAATTTCAAAAGGAATGATTCCACTTCCCCGCTCTATGATCAATTATGCGCCTACGTCGGAGATGCTGATGTTGTTAAAAACCAGTGTATCTGTGAGATCTCAGAGAACTTTCATGCAACAGACGCTGGGTTAATTGATTTCGTCAATCGGACGGATGATACTGAAGGGCAAAGAAGAGTCATATGGGATCTTATCAAGCTTCATTTCTAGGATGAGCTTGATAAGATCCCACCCGAACTACAACAAAATGAAAATCCAGAGGAGGAATGAATGGTATGGTAGCCATCATCATCATTCTCTTTTTCATTATAAAGATAAAGGGCTTGCTTCATTCGAAGAGTTAGTTGGCCGGCCTACCGGCCCGCAGATGTAGAGACAGAGATAGAGGTTGCCTCTCTTCTTGAACTGCAAAATCAAAGGGACGCTTGGAAAGAAGGGAACGCACGACTCTTATCTGGTTCGAATCCAGTTCGTCCCGGCCGGCCACAAAGACTACACCAAACTAGACTAACTATGAGTTTATGAAAGCGCAGAAAAAACGATAACTATATATGGGAATATGAAAGCAAGAACTACTAATTGTAAAAATTACAATCA
>NC_057810.1:394644351-394651851 GCF_018294505.1 Triticum aestivum
GTTTCATATATGCACTAGGATATATAGAGTATCCTATCCCCCTCAATCTCAGGAGTCGCTTTCTCTATGCCCGACTTATGAGCTCTTTGCTTATTATTTATCGGGTGGGATGAGGGTCGAAATGTCTAGTTTGAATTGCTTATGCTTATATAGTTTGAATCGTCTAGCTTCATACCAAGGTTGTTCTACAAAAGAACCAAGTAAGAAAGTAAGCCCATTCAATTGAAATAGCTTCCTCGCTTCGCAGTTCGATACCCACTGAAACTATGGATACGATAGACTCGGGAGGGGTAAAGGGTTACTTTATTTGGGCTGCTAAGTCTTTCTTGTTGATTCCGGAAATAAAGAGGACCTTCTTAATCCTTTGTGCTCCACATCCGCCTCACTGGACCTATCCATTCGAGCTCTCTCCTCTAATCCCAACTCGACACGGCTGGACGACGACGCATGTTCACTTATAATAAAATCACACGTTAAGCCCGATGAATTAATCTACAATTTATGGATTTGTTGGTTTGGCAAGGCAGAACCAGGGCCCTTCCATTAAGGTTATATTATAGTTTCGATAGGAGAGATGCAGACCAGATAGGAATGCAAGAATACTCTGTAAATTGTTTATTAATCGGTTTAGTCTGTGGAAGAGAAGTCTCGATCTAGAGGATTGCCCCCCCCAGTCTGACCTAGTTGTCCTTGACTTGCTTCGGAAAGAAAAGATCTAGTACTTGTTTACCTTGACCATGGCTACTTTCCCACCGCCTTTCCTTCTATACTTTTCCTATGTGCTATCCCAGGCATCCCTTGTCAAGCTACCTATCCCTACGAAAAAGCAAGCCTATTTACTACGTGTTTTCCTCTATTGGCAAATACGCATATACTGACCTACTCACGTGCATATCTCGCATAAAGCCTTCCCCTAAAAACAAACTAGCCCGTATCTTCCTAGTCCTTGTTGCCAACCCTACTCAACTTTACTCGACTATTTAGAAAAAGCTACTAGTTGAATGCATACTTTTACTATTATTTAAAGAAAAAACAAAAACTATTTCTGAGTTTATGCCCCACCAACAGAGAAAAAGAACGCTCAAATGAGGAACTAGAATATGAAAGTGCAAAATATCCTACCGAACAAAGAAATCACTATATCTCATTTTTAAAATCTGGTAAAAATTCTTCAACCTAACTCAACACAACTATATTTCGACTGTATATGTATGTTTATAACGTGCCACAAAACCATCTTAAGATTAGACAGTTATCAATCAGCAAACGCATTGACCACATGCAAAAAATTAAGACGGATCTCCTTCCTTTTATTCGGTGCTTTCCTTTTATAAGTCACTGCTATTCTTCCTTGACCCTTCTTACCTTTGCTAGATTTTGCATTCCCCTCATTACTATTCGGCTCAGTATTATCTTCACCTTTGGAATTGCTTCCACCAGAAGTAGACGACAAGTACCGTAGATGTCAGAATTTCGTATATAGCAAATTCAGGTAGTAAGTAATGGAACTGTAGCATGCAAAGGGACTGTACCATGGAAATTGAGAAGAAATCTCCATCAAGTTTTTCCATTTTATGCCATATGAATAATAGATTCCTTTTAGTTAGAAAGCTCGCGTAGAAGTTTGCTATCAAAGACCTCGGTATTCTTTTCATCCGCGGTTTCCCACTTCTCTGTCTCTGGGTGAATGCCTCTACCAGAGGTTAGGCACCAGCTTGGGAAAGCCTTAAGTTATATCTTAATCTGTCTTGCAAGGTAGATTGGATCATGTCTGCGATAGAAGTTGCGGAGGAATGAAACGACGATTTCGGTATAGGAAGAGAAAGGGATTGTGCTTTCGACCGTGGCGAGATAGGATAGACTTGGGATTCTTTCTTGGCCCTTGATTGCCAACACTCTGGGGCTGAATTAATTAATGAAACTAATAGGAAGGACTGGGATGATGAACTGGTGAGATTCTTTCTTTCGCTGACTGACCAAGGTAATTAATTCCTTCCATTGGCCAAGCGGGTAAGCAAGGAGACGACGTTCTCATTAAAAAATATGAAATATGCCATGCCGAATTCAGAAACAACTCCTTAAACTCCTTCATTTACCGACATCCTCTCGGCTATCATACGTCCTCCGGTTATCTCTCTTAGGCATAGGCATCTCAACACATTCCTCCTTCCGAGTTGCTTGTCCGAACTTGGCTCTTTAGTAAAATGAAGGAGCTGCTAAGCTATTATTAGGTATCAATTTAGGAGCCTTTTGTCATTTCCAACTACATTATTGTGAGCATTCGGAACCCGTTCCTACGCGGTCATCAAATTGGCTGGCTCTGGACCCTCGATCGCAGCAATGAACTCAGCGTCCCACTTAACTTACTTTTGGTACTTTTGAATCTTGTCCCATCCCATAGCTTCACAAGTGAATCTACCTATGGATCCACAAAGTTGATCATTACTTTTCAAATTCTTATTTCATGTGTCCGCCATAGCGCTTATCTATCTCCTGGTCTGATTCATCTTTGGAATGTAACCGGACATATTACAAGGCGAAAAAACAGTGATTTCATCGATTCCGGATTGCCCAGTGTCTCCCTTCCCTCTTTCCTTTTACTTTCCTCGCATAACGAAAGCATGATTTACCCGAGCCGAGTATCTTGTTAGAGTAGTAGATTCCGCGCTCGAGATGATGTGTGTGACCGGGCAGGAGATTCTTTTACTCCAAAGCCGTTGCGCAGGTTTGTGTGTGACAACTATGTCGATCAGTTTTTAAAGACGCCCCGAAACTATGTCTACAGATTCCGGCAGAGAGTACAAGTGGTGCCATCGGAGGAAGCTGACAACCTCAGAACAAGAATGGAAAAAGGATTGATTACTCGACGAAGTAGTACCAACAGGATATATTAATCACTAGGTTACGGTAATATGTGCTTGTCTCCGAAAAGAAGGATAAAAGGATAGATTGGCAAAGCAGTCACTCCCAACGGCAGATGAAAACGATAACGACACATCTACTAAATCATCTTAACAACCTTGAAGATACGGGATTATATAATCAACTCATCTAGTTGATAGATCATTATTGGATTCTTTTTATTGTGACCAAGATCCATGAAATAGCTCTCTTTATACTACGTTATAACTAGCGGATACTTCCCATTCTTATGTCTTCTTTCCTTATTACGACTCCTGTGCTTAGATAAAATACGACGTTTCAGTTTGGACATAGCCAATTGCTCCTTACGGTGCTAGGCCTTTTCAAGCAATGGAAGGCAGACTTGAATGCCAATCAGACATGGCCAGAATCTTAGATAATATCACTAGTTTCTCTTGTTTATCACTTAATAAGTAGTCTTATTTGTCCCAGGGAGCGAGGAGAGAAGATGACAGGTTGAGTAGAGAAAGGTGGTCATTGTCCCAACGTAGTAGTATTTTTGTTTTGTTTTCAGCTGATCTATATAAAAATAATAGAATAAATAAAGGCAAAGGATTTGGTTCAGTCATCAAGTAAAGATTTCCTTTACCCAGAGTTGGGAACTCTGAATAGTTGTTTGAATACCGACTACCTTCCTTGCGCTTCAATTCCTCTTATCCAATCCAACTTCCCCTGGGAGCCAAGCAGAAAAGCAAGTCCTCTAGTTATGGATGCAGTACTCACCTCACTAAACTTAGGAAGAACTAATTCAAGTAGAATTACAAATAGCGAGAAGTGGATGAAAAAGGGATCGAGCCTAGCTCGAAAACAGCTGCTCCTTCCCTCTTTCTTGCTTTCTTTACTCAGTATTCAGTGAAAGATTAGGCTTGGTAATTACAGTTACCAATGGTAAGGATTGGCACGTGAACTTTCCTTTTTATCGAGCTCGAAAAGCAATGGGTGGGTTGGCTGTGAAAGGAGAGTAGAGTTTTTGAGTTTTGTAAGAAAAGTACTGGGTGAGGCTCCTCACATCCATAACATATTATCTGTACTCTTTTTCAAGCATGCCTCTTTCTAGTGACTCTCTTTTTCAACTTCATTGTGGCATTTCATTCTGTTATCGACTAATGGTTGACTTTGGAGAAGCATTGAAGGCGCCTTCCCTAGATTCCAAAGCCCTGTTTGCTATTATCAGAATATTCTGACTCCCTTGTTGTCTTATTGATCTGACCAACCGCAATAACAACATTGCCATTCGGGGTTACGCGAGTCGGAGTATTAAATAAATGGAATATTCCAGCAGGAGCAACCGAACCATCTTCTCGCTGTCCTTCCATTCTTCTGACCCATAAAATAGCTCTTGGTCATAAGAATCCAGCCGGAGTTCGAAATCGGAGATAAGAATTGAATCGATTTCAGGCACTTCCCTCAAGACGAAACCGGTACAGGAAACTTGTAACTTCTAGCCGAGAAGGATAAGAGAGGTTTGTCTTGCTTTGTCTTATAGTGATTGTGTGCCAGGGGTCAGCGAAGAGACGGGACGCTATTGTCCCGGACTACTTGGACTAGTCTACTAGGACTCGGGGGAAGAGACTTGTTTGTGATAGGTCGAGAGATCAAGTACAGTGTTCGGTTCAAACTAGGCAACCTCTTCGTTATAAGACCGAGAATAGTATATGCCCCGTCTCACCACTAGCTAGGGCCACCAGCATTAGGAAACTAAGGAAGAGTCGTATGGTTAAGGAATTCAGGGCTGGTAGAGCTCTTGGGAAGAAGTCAGTATCCAACTTTCTTTCATTGATATCACAATAACAAGCGAGGAAAGGACAGTCTTTCAAGAGAAGATAGGTCTGTTTTTCATTAAGGAATTGCGGCGAGTATTGCTTGTTTCCCAGATCCGGTATCAGGACCTGTCGATAGATGGGATGGAACCACCCGTTTGACTCTTATGAATTGATAGTTAGATAATGTTGCTAAAGGAAAGTAAAGATAGTGGTTTGTGTTGCAAAAAGCTAGTTCAAGGTCAGGCTCTGTCAAACAGAGTCGTCAAGAACGAAAAGCTGAAAGAATGATGTGTCAAACAGTGATTGCGCATAGAGGTTAGTTAAGTATAGGAACTATTGTCCCTAACGAGAAGTATGCTGCTGTCCCAATAAAAGGATAGTTGGACGGTATCAGTTGAGGGAATAGGGATAGGTGGTTAAACGCGATGCTGCGCCTAACTATATAGAACGGTGATCCATGAAGAGAAGTCGGCCAGCTATTAAGTCAGAGAAGTCGTCAACCTATTACTAGTGTCAGTTATGTTAAGAGAAGTCATCAACCTATTACTAGTGTCAGTTCTCTTCTTCCTCTCTACCAATTGAAAGTAAGTATTGATTTCGCCTAATAGGGACAAAGCAAAGTAGGGTGGTCAAGTACAGTATGCCTGGAGTTCGTAGTGCCCACTAGATATCGTTGGCAAGTTATATAAGTCTTTCTCTCTTCTGAGATATCATTGGTCAGTGCAGCGAGGGGCAACCATCATTTCTATTGCTCTATAAAGAAAAGATAGGACAAGGGTCTTCCTCCACCCAATGGAGATAAAGCACGGGGATCCGTTAAGGGCGTATTGAATTGATAAGAAGCACTTGAATTCTAGTCGGCCCGGCTACCCAACACTAGCCCCGGATCATTTATGTATTATCAATTGATAGTAGGGGCAGGCAGGGGAAACTCTTTATATCAGTTAAGTAAACTACGGATTGTATTGTGGGCAGGGATCCTACTTCTATAGCGAAGTAAAGAAGTGTGGAATGCGCTATCTCGAAGTAAAGAAGTGTGGCTTGATAGATAAGTTGCACAAACCTTTGAGCTCGATACGATATAGTCGGTCGATTAGTTCATAGACGGGAAGCTCCATTCTCCCATTGTTCGGGACTCTCATTGTTTTGTTCAGAAAGTAGTCGGCATCTTCCTTTATTCAATTAGCAAGGAAGTGCTGGTTGATTTCATCATTTCTAGGTATAGCCTCTCCCTTTTCTACGAAGGTTTGCTGCTCCGCCTGCACCAGTGAATTATTCTATTCTTCTCCTTTGGTTCAGTCTGTGGGGAAATCAGAATTCACCATTGAATCCTGTGGATCAGCTCCCTTACATAATAATATTTCACTGTATCAGCTACGAGGGGAAAATCTTAAAGACAGAGGATAGAGAGTGAGAGAAAGAGTGTAATACTTGCGCCGCTCTCCATTTCGAGGGGATTTCGACGATTCTGGGGTGATTGAACTATTTCTTTACCTGTTCAATTTCTAACGAATCAAGATATCCTCTTGTTCCGGTATAAATAGTAGCTATCTACTCTTCCACTAGGAGAGGATTTGCCTGGGATTGTTTAAGCAACTCCCTTAATCGTCGACCCCTTGCCAATTGATTTTGACTTGTTTTATCGAGAGCAGAGGCGAATAATAGGCTCGTCACTCTGCGAATTGAGCTAGTTCCAATTTGGATTTGCCGTCTACTTGTCTCATGGCTTTAATTTGAGCCATGGATCCTACTCTGGAAACTGAAATACCCACATTAATAGCGGGTCGAATTCCGGCATGGAATAGATCCGCAGATAAGAATATTTGTCCATCTGTAATGGAGATTACATTAGTAGGAATATAGGCGGAAACGTCTCCAGATTGAGTCTCAACTATTGGTAAAGCGGTCATACTTCCTTCTCCTAAAAGAGAATTGCATTTCGCGGATCTTTCTAAAAGGCGTGAATGCAAATAAAAAACATCCCCTGGATAAACCTCACGGCCGGGACTTAATAGAAGGGACATTTGGCGATAAGCTTGTGCATGTTTGGAGAGATCATCATAAATTATTAAAGTATGCCGTTCGCGGTACATAAAATACTCAGCCAGGGCTGCTCCCGTATAAGGAGCGAGGTATTGTAATGTAGCAGGTGAATCCGCCATTTCAGCTACTACAATAGTGTATTCCATGGCCCCCTCCTCATGGAAAGTAGTTACTACTTGAGCTACGGAGGATGCTCTTTGACCGATAGCTACATAAACACATATTACACCTTGCCCTTTTTTCTTGAGAATTGTATCTGTGGCTACTGCTATTTTGCCAGTCTGTCTGTCCCCAATAATGAACTCTCGATGACCGCACCCTATAGGGATCATCGAATCGATAACAATAAGCCCTGTTTGAAGAGGTTCGTATATGGAACGCCTGGAAATTCTACTTGGAGCAGGAGATTCAATTAAGCGAGATTCGGAAGCTACAATTTCGCCTCTCCCATCAATAGGTTTAGCCAGAGCATTTATAACACGACCCAAGTTATATACGCTCATGGGTATCTGAGCAATTCTTCCTGTTGCTTTTGCAAAACTTCCCTCTTGATGCTAAACCATAGCTCTAACTGAGTAAAATTCCACAATTTCTAAGAAGGATATGCTTTTTTGCATTTTCCACTTTGAAAGCTTCTCTCAATCCCTCCCTAGTCCTTTCTTTCCTGGGCACAGGCTTACCTGGTTGACCGCCCACATTCATTCATTGTTCATTCTGTTGTGGAATCAAACCACAGAGCTAGCACAATTGGGATTTAGAGTCCCATGCGTGA